>NC_091122.1:173014454-173189454 GCF_040183065.1 Periplaneta americana
TAAAATAAATTATTACTATTACTACTACTACTACTACTACTGCTACACTACTACTGCTGCTGCTACTACTACTACTACTACTACTACTACTACTACTACTACTACTACTACTACTACTACTACTACTGTGTTACTAGTCAGCGATATATGCATTGAAGGGGAAAAGGAACTGACCAATCTTCTCCATTATCTCCTGGCTTAGTTTTATCATGAGTGATGCCTTATTGGTGTTACTTTTGAGGTGCAAACCTGTCTTCGGGCAGTTGACTAAACAAACAATATAATATAATTATAATATTGGGACTGCGGGATGTTCGTATTATCAGTTCGTGAGGATTATGAAACATATGGAATTACATTACCTGAACTATGTACATTGTATACAATATAATATACAGTAGAACCTCGATAATCCGAACTAATTTGGACTACGGGTGCTTCGGATTATCAAACATATGGAATTACACTACCTGAACTACATAAATACATTGTACACTGTTACAAAGCAATATAAAATCAGCATCAGCAAGCAAACGCGGTACCGCCTGAGTTACGCCGGTGGCCCAAGCGGGACTAAAATAGAATATTTTATGGATATGATTTGCATTGTTTTTGCAGTAACGTTGCAAGAACCTTCACGACGTCTATTTTCTCAACAAAATGTTTTTTAGTATCTTGAACAGATTTTAATTGCAAATTCGGTTCGCGCGTAATGAATAATTTTCAAAGAGATTTCCCTCGCGATTTATATCTAAGGCTTTGAGTCTTCTTCTTCCTGAAGTTCAAGTCGACGAATTTCCATACATTATTGAGGTACTCTTTGAAGATATGGAGATAAAAGTGATTTTATATTAAAACTACAATTTTATTTTTTCGCATTAAGTCACGGTACAATACAGACAAAATGGAAGTTGTATACTAATGTAAGAGACGTTAGATCTACTGGTACTGAAGTATGGCTTCTGCATCCTGGGTGTGTGTGGTTACCCTCTCAAAAGCGGAGAAAAAGAACTAGTCTTAAATGTATATAATAAGTTATGTGAGTTTTAATTAGAGTAATTATAAAGTAAATGTTTCCTAAGAAAATGAATGCATAGTAGTGAGGTTAGGCCTACTTGACGAGTAACGGGAAATGTTTAACATGAAACAGAATGTATAACAGTAGGCGAGAGCACGTACTGAGAATCTATGGCGCCAAACAGCGGCCAATGAAGCCTCACTTCAGTCACGTGCTATTGTTTATATTAGGATTTTTCTTACAGCGAAAATATTATATACCAGGGATATAAATGAGAAAAAATCGTGCGTGACGTATTGCTCCCCTCCTTACCAGCCTACAGTACAGATGTGACACAGATGTACTTGAGGAATCGCTGAGGGAGGGGTTGCTATTCTCCCTCAATTCCATCCCGCGCACCTAAATCGGTAGGGGGAGGTAATGAGGGGAAATCACTCCGCAAGTCACATATTTACAGGGCGTACTGGAATTGGTTCCCAAATATGCGAATCGGTTCCCAGTTCGTCCCAGAGCTATACCCGAGTTGGTTCCAGGTTGATTTCATCTGTGTACTGCAATTGGTTCCCGCGCTAGACCAAGCGAGAAAAAATTTTCCTTTCCATTTTATACAGACTTAGGACTGTCAACTGTTGTCTACGGTAGTAGGCTGGTTAAAGAGTTTTGTGTATGGCTGACAAGCTCCGTCGAATAACTTCATAATTTTATTTCTTTACTGGTAAAAATTTGTAACAAACGTGTCCTGTACTTCCAGTGCCACTACTCTGCTGTTCACTGAAACTTATGATCGGTATTTATATTTTAACGTAGATGAAGCCATGGGTCATGATCGATTATTATAGGTCTCGTTATAGGCAATAACAAATGCCTCATCCCGTTGTTGACATTTGAACACTGCTACTCTGCTACATGATCGATTAACATCCCCGTCCCACACAGCCATGGGACCTACTCGCGTTGTTGATATTTGATGGGCACATGTTACATCCATAATTTTTCCACGGAGGTACTCATTTGAGGATGTGGAACCTACTAGCGTTGTTGTTATTTTAACATGGGGAACCTACTCACGTTGTTGATATGTTGTTTGGGAACCAACTGAAGAACAGCGTTTTTACATCTCTGAGCTATACGTAGACCTATCGTAAATTTAAAAATTGTTACAAAATTGTATCAGCTCTTATCTAATACAATTGTTCTTTTGTTTCAGGTGAGTTGGTTCTTCATTTCTTCTACACATTTCTGTACTTATATCTAAGTAATCAACTTACAGAGGTACTGAGTAAGGTCAGTGTGAATTACTAATATTAACAGCTTCTAACAACGAAATTTTGTGAAGTAATTTAAAAAAGTAGTTTGTGCTAGCTGTATGTTATTAGTACTGTGCAATATTTTGAGTGAGCATCTGCAACGAGGAGTGTTTTAATCCGGTTAACAAACCCCTAAAACCTGTTGAGTATAGTGCGGCGTACATCCGAGTTCAGACATATTCGTAAAGGCTCTGAAATTTGATGTGTAATGACCCGTAATTGCGCTTTATTTAAAATCGCTGTATCAGTGGGAACGCGCAGTTGTGCTGATTCGCGTCCAATTAGCAGTCTGACTGCTGGACCAGAGAGATTCTCGTTTCATAAACTCGCGATGAAATTCACATTCATGTATCGCTGTAACTATTTGCGTACTGATTTGAAGCCGCTGCCTCTGCTATCGGTTTGATGGACGCTGGGGATGACGGCTGTGATATGTATTTTGGGACGTTAGCAGTGTTTAATTACCGTTCAGCTCTTATGTGTGTTTTGGATATTGGCTGAAGATCATATGCAATCCATCAAATAAGTTATTGTTTGGAAACCATGAGTGGAATATACAGATATTGTCGGACCATCGGATATGAGCGTATTTCGAATCTCACCGGTGAGCAATCCGATGGCATCACGGTGTTCTGAATTCCACCGATGACGTCATTAATGCTCCACCGGTGTCGCACCGGTGCCATCAACTTGCAGAGGTGGTGGCAGTCTCCATCAGCCGCCATCAGTGAATCTGATTGGTTCTTCTATAGGGCGGCCATTAGCAGACGAATAACATCGTGCACTGTTGTGTCATGGCGGTGTGTTCTGCTGTATTGTTTGTAATGAGCACAACGTAAAAACAATATGTTAATGGCTTATGAGCGAACATGTCAACGGACCAGTTATTACTACCGGTTCAAGAAATAAATTGTTTATGCTATATTTTCTTTGAACGAGATGGGAGTACGAAAATTTCGCAACATTTTGCTAGCGTAGCACGGACAACAACTTGTACAGTCGCCATGACAGCCATCGATCCTTCAAGCAGTTTTGTGCCTTATTTCGCTGCAACGTGACGTCATTGATGCCACCGGACCGGTGAGATTCAGAATACGCTGTATGTGTCCCTTCAGCGCTGTCGTTGTTCTTGGAAAAGTTAACGCCTGTACTCACTCCATTCCACCCGCTTTCCTCCCACCACGTTGAACAGCAGGCCACGAACCTTGCCGAATAGGGATGTTTCCAAATTTCCGTCAAACGGTGTCATAAATAACTGGTCCTCCATGCTACAATATTATTTCTTTCAATCAAAATACATCTTGTATTTCTAAATTTTTTAAACCTAAATCCCATGTCTCGAATCACTTTCCGTAGTTTTTCTCTCGAACCTTGGAAATTATTGCTTCTCTCGCAAGCTTCAGTAATTTCTTCAATGTTGAAACTTCTTTCTGAACGGTATAAAATTCTTGCATCTTTCTTCTTAAAATACATCGATTCATATCATCTATAATAATTAAAAGTTCACTTTTTCTGTTCTTCTCTGGTGATTCTAGCTTTTCATCTCTTGCACAGACTCCCTCTCTCCTGATTTTCTTTATTAGGAGTTCTGACCTGTCTATATAAATTACATAAAATGTTGTATTATTAGTATTAGTATTAGTTAAGTAAGTAATTTTAATACGTAATCAATCAATTGAAATAAAATAAGCCTCACCTGTGATATCAGTTCCTTTTTTCGTTGCCTGATTTACAGGAAACACATATTGACCTGTTTGTTTCTCTTCATCGCAATAGTAATATACGTTACAAGAGCGGTATGTTGACGTTTTCATGTTCGAGGAAAAGATTGAAAAAGCGAAACGTAGTTGAGCTTTTTTAATTTCCGAGAACATGAAAACATACCGCTCGTGTATCGTACATTATTTTGTGCGAAGATCGTTTATTACATACCTGAAAGACTAATTTCTAATTAGTTGCAATGAAATCTCCATCTTGGTTTCTGTTTAATGACAGCAACTTTAGAAAACAAAAATATCTATACTCCAGCAGGCCGTGATATACGTCTGTCTTTTTTTTCCCCCAGTCTATAAATGCGAACTTAAAACGAACGGTAAGGTTATGTAATGATTTATTTTTTATTTTAATATTTTAACAATATCATTTATATAACATATTGCAGTAATAACATTGGCATCTGGAGTCTTGTTGATTTTTTCACGGCTTCCTTAATATTACTTGTATCAGGAATACAATAGCTTTCGTGGAGTAGTAGACTTTACTTAATTTTTGCACATATTTAAAAACAATAATTAACAGTGCAATTTAGGTGAAATTGCAGTGGTAAGTTTCCAATTTATAATTATTACTATGTTAAACGTCTCTAAAAATAATATGTTAAAAGCCTAAAGCAGTAAAATGAATGTCGCGCTTAAGCGGTAAGAAGAGGGAAATTGTTATGTGTGTTACGTTGGGAATACTGAATGTGGTATTTAACACTTACCGCGTATTGGTTCTGTGCGGAAAACAAGCAAATACGCACGATCTCGCACAAAATGCTATTACGTACTTGCTTAATAATTTTTCTTTCGTCACTCCGTGCTACAGTATTCATGTTGGGTTGACAACACTGGACTGCAAGTGCAAATATTGTAAACTGTCCCGCAAGAAGACCAAAATTGTGAGTAGTGGGGGACAGAAAGGGAGAGAGATAGGAAAGAGAGAGATAGGAATGCAGGGGGAGAAATAATGAATTACCGAGGCTGAGAAGGTATTAGGGTTCAGTTCGCATATCTTAGGGGGCACAGATCCGATGGTCCGACTATACAATAAAATACTAATACTGTATAACGAAATCCTATATACCTCTGAAATGACTTCGTTATAGTGAAATTTCGTTTATCGAAATACGTATTTTTTTTTTAAGAAAAACAAGTCCACCGCTGTGGTCTTGTGGTAGCGTGTTCACTCCCGAACCCAGCAGGCCGGAGTCCGATTCCCCGCTTAGGACGAGTTGCCTGGGTGAGGTTTTTTTTCGGGGTTTTTCCCTTACTCCTATGTATGAATATCAGATAACTTTATCAGGCGTATGGAACCCCACTCATTTTCGCCACTTCCTTCCCCCCCATCATCCTTCCTCATCATTCCGGTTGTCTTCTAGGTTTTCAGATCGCTTCTGCGGTGGCCCTCCGAAGCTCCTAGCTCTCTCGGCCGGCCTCCATGGATATGTGGCAAGTTGGCAGTTCGTGACCCGGCAGCGGAACCCACTCCCCTCCCCTCAGACCGTTTACCAGACGGGAGGGGTGACGTACACTCTAGACTGTTTGAGGGGACAATGTGGGGGGGACTGTTCGAGGGAATGGTAGAGCCCGGACGAGAAGTTATGGCACCGGCGCGAGGGACGCATTTTAGTTCGTTTGCTTGGACTCGCCCTCACACTCAACTGGAGGGGTGTTGGGTTAGTCGGTTACTAGCATTCCGAGTGTTCAGATCGTTCTGCTACTACCCTATTGCTAATACTGAAAACATTGTCCTTCTGAGCGCCCTCTTTATGGCATTGTCTAAGGTGTGAAATCATAGAGTAGTTCATAGTCAAGGACATGAAATAGCATACAAAGTATGGAAATTCATGTCAGAAGAGGTTGTAAATGAAATACCAATTCCATTGAAAAGCGTGTGTGCAAGAGTACTGGCTGCCACTGGTATTTCAAAGCGAACCTTGGCAAGAATCAGGAAAGAAGGGGAAAATATTGAGGCAGGAACTAGCAGATTCTTTCTCCAGTCCGGAAAAATCACAGCCGAAGAAGAAGATTGTTGCAGCTGTAGACAGTTCTGATGAGGAAGTCATAAGAAGACTCATCTATAATTTCTACGCTACACATAAGCAGAGGCCGACTCTGCAATCGCTTCTTCCAAAAATGGATATCAGTGTATGATTATGTGAAGAAAGTAGAGAACAATTACATTGAAAGTGAGCACGTGATGTACAGTATTTTGGAGAACATTTCCATAAACTTAGAGACATCTGATTCCAGCACAGAGCAGTCGTCTGATTCGGACGGAGAATAAGAATATAAAGATGGAATAGCGGGCGTAATTCCATTAGGTACCTTCGGACTCCAGAGTAGGAAAGTGGTGATACTAAGGTAAGACGAATGTTTTTGGAAAGAGATGAAATGGATATGCCTGCCACTCAGAGCTTGAGAACCGTAACCCAAACAACCCCCACTCCTCTACCCTGCTGGTCGGCAATTTAAAACTTCGCGCATGTTGGTGCCGTAACATCTCGTCTCAGCCCTACACGGACGTATAATCTTTTCGCTGTAAGAAAAATCCTAATGTAAACAATAGCACGTGACTCAAGTGAAGCTTCATTGGCCGCTGTTTGCCGCCATAGATTCTCAGTACGTGATCCCGCCCACTGTTGTACATTCTGTTTTCATGTTAAACATTTTCCGTTACTCGTCGAGTAGACCTAACCTCACTACTATGCATTCATTTGCTTAGGAAACATTTACTTTATAATTATTATAATTAAAACTCTTATGTTTAATAACCACACACACCGAGGTTGCAGAAGCCATACTTCAGTACCACGTGCTTACGTGAACAACTACAAGCTCAAGTGACGCCAGCTTGTTACAAGCTAACAGACTACCTCGGTATTACTGTTGGTATTCATCCGCGTTCATTAGTACATAAAATATAAAAGTAGCTTTTCTTTTACATAGCGTTTTACATATGAGTGAAGTTACATGTTTCATCGTATTTAAGAACTAGAATTCAATTTTTTATTTTCGAATAATACAAGATTATGGTATCCAAATACGAACTATATTCTCCTGCGTCATGTGAGTGTTTCGTCTTGGAGCCAATTACGGGTATGACAGCAACGTGCTTGTGTTTACATTAGGATTTTTCTTACAGCGAAAATAGTATAGAAGGATGGCGAGACTGGTTGTTAGGGTGATGGGGATTAGGTCGGTTCGGAATGATTGCGGTCGGTGGACTCGCAACTCATCCCAGGAGCGCATAATAGACCTCAGGTCGCGGTGCACAGGGATTTTCCCCTGCTGGCCTCATAGAGAAAAAAAAAACATGTTTGTTCATTTATCTATACTTACGCCGTAAATTCCGAATAGGTTTTACGTGTAGGTGTCGAAAATATACTTAAATAAAATAAAAAGCTGAACTTGTATTGCATTTAAAAAGAAAAGGTTTAAAGAAAGGCATACGAAAAGTACAAAATTGAAGTTTCTTTCTGAAAAGGAATTCTATAATGGTTCATTTGTTCGGATCAAATTTCTGCACATTTAAAGGACAAAACTAAAATTCTTTCAATCATTTATTATCATAATACATTGCTCTCTTAAATTGATTGAGCATATTAGGAATTAAATCAATGGCTCTCCCAAAACATACTATTAAATGTTTCATATAATTTTTTTTCCTCGAAAAGGGAGCCCAAAACGAGTAAAATTGTATTAAACTTTTTCGTTTGAAATATCTCAAAGAATAACCCCCTAAAATTAATGACATTACCTACGGTTCTTCCCGTATATTCAATACAGACAAAGAGGAAAAATAATAATTGTTAATGCAAGTACATTGTATTAAATTTATTTCATAATTCTTAAGTACCAATTCTTTAAAAATCAAAATTTTCCATATTGAATATTGATATATATTTTTTAATTTATATTTTTAAAGAATTGGTACTTAGTATAATTGTGAAATAAATTTAATGCAATTTACTTACATTATCGTCGGCCTGAGTGGCGAGTCAGTAGAGTGCTGGCCCTCTGTGCCTGAGGTTGCGGGTTCGATCCCGACCTAGGTCGATGGCATTTAATTGTGCTTAAAAGTGATAGGCTCATGTAAAAGAACTCCTGCAGCAGAAAATTCCGGCTCACCGGCGACGCTGATATAACCTCGGCAGTTGCTAGCGTCGTTAAATAAAAGTATTTAAATTTAATTATTTACATTACCAATGATTATTTTTCCTCTTTTTCTGCATTGAATATACAGAAAATCACCCAACCGTCAGCAGAAACGTTTCACTCAATTATAGGGATCCTACGAATTCTCTACCATTTTTTATTTATTTATTTTTTTTTTTAGAAATGTTGCCGAACATACATTATAAGTAGACTTCGTTGAATTGCCACACGCAACATGCATCAGGTTGCCGATGTACGGTAGTATAGAAGAGGTGAGACACCGCCCGGTCTCGTAGTATAAGCAGTTCATGTTAAGAGATGTGACCGGTCCAATATAGCAGCTACAGCTAATGTATACCTGTGTAAGCACTTGTTTTTGCATTACTGTGGTTGGAATAGTCAAAGCTTAACATTTGTTCAGTGCAGACAAGAATTCAATCAAACATACTACAATGAGAGTGTTGCTGTTCCAAACAATTGCCTCTGGAATACCCTTACCCCCGCAGCCAGTCTTGACCTGTTGGAAAACGTGGTTGGATGCTGTTAATTATTACGCAAAATATTACGGCAAAATAATGGAGGCAATTGATGCATTGGATAGCACAGACAGTTCCGCTGTTGCAGCTGTAAAATCATTGCCTTCTGAACAGCTATTGGAAGATATCCTGTTCATTGATTCTAATTTTAAAATCGTGTCCAAAAGCATCACCCTGTTAGAATCGTCTAATCTACAACTCTCAGAAGCCCTTAATATAGTGGATAAAGTATCACAAACTGTTATCCAAAATAACAATTCACTAATTTCAGAAAAAGTTAAATGTAAGTTGAGAAACATTATTGCTAAAAATGTTGCCTATTCACAACTTCGTATTGTAAATGATGTACTATCAGGTCACGACAAGACGGCTGAAGTTGGTGTACTAAAAAGTAGAGACTTTCCGTTCTTCAAATATGCACGTATTACATCGTGTGATGTTGAACGTACATTTTCCCAATATAAAAACTGTTTAAGTGACCATGGAAGGGAGTCCACACCTGTGGAATAACGGTCAACGCGTCTGGCCGCGAAACCAGGTGGCCCGGGTTCGAATCCCGGTCGGGGCAAGTTATCTGGTTGAAGTTTTTTCCGGGGTTTTCCCTCAACCCAATACGAGCAAATGCTGGGTAACTTTCGGTGCTGGACCCCGGACTCATTTCACCGGCATTATCACCTTCATATCATTAAGACGCTATAGATGTTAATACAGCGTCGTAAAATAATCCAAGAAAATAAAAACAATCGAAGGAGGTTACTTTGCAGTCGCTCAAAATGTACGTAACTGTTCACTGCAATGCACATATTCAAGGATGATGTTAGTATATTACATTAAATTTTAAGAGTTAATATATCTCACTGTAAAATAATTGTTTATTTACATGTTTAGACGTTTCCTACTTCTATGATCATTCATTATATTTCTTGAATGCAGGATACAGGTTTTATTGTAACCGTAGTATACTGCTCAGTGTTTACATAAGTGGCATATTCGATCCGTTGCACGTCCTCTTCTCATACAGTCTATACCGCGTGCGTAGTAAACCTTACGATTCTCGTGGCAGTTCCACGAAGTCTAATTATAAGCCTACATGTAACAGTGAACCTAGTGAAGAAATGATACCAACTTAAAATTCGAAATATTGTAATGAAAATAAATAAATGTTGCAATTAAAGACCAAATAACGCTGAGTGGACAAACCTATGGAAACATGGTGCGACTAGTCTGGGAAGCTCGAAGACGGAAGAGATCATTAAAAGTCCATGAAGTTATATAATTTAATGATGATTAAAATTGTTACTGTTTTATGGTGATAACAGAGTTTCTAAATTTTATATTACAAGTGTCTCTTGTTCGTGAAGATTTAAGTTTAACACATTGAAAGCAATGACAATTACAATAAAACACCATAAATCGAAACTTCTAAAGATGTTGGAATCTTTACTTCTTTAATCTTACACGTACAAAAGACCTGCGCTGTCTGTTACTGACTTCCGAGAAATTAAATCGTTGCACCAATTTTAATGAGAAAAGTTCCCGTCTTAAAACGATAATGTTTAATGTATGGTGTAATCTGGAGCTTGCAACGTAACGCGACAAGGCAAGAAACTTCTCCATTCATTCACACAGATACTCGCACAAAACTTTAACACGAAACAAAGAGAACTTCTTAATGGCGATGAGGTAAGGCACGAAAGCATTTAAAATCTTCCCAACAATTTTACGTTCGGAAAAACTTTGATAATGTTACTTTTAAATTGTTTCTACCTAATTACCCATAAACCTTTATACCAGAATTTGTTGTCTCGGTGTTCTTCTTTTTCTACTCGGTTAGCAAATTTTTAAAGAATCCCCATGCATTAGAGGCGCACCGCTAGTTTGTGTTTTCGTTTTGTATATTCTGTCCATCTCTCCTTTTTCTTTTGCCGTCTAAAATAAATTAGTCGCTTTAATGGCGTCACTTTCAAAACAAATAAAAAGTGAGTTGGCGCACCGACATGCCTTCAAATTCTGCGGAGTGTGAAAGTTCTTTCTTTTTTATGCATAAAATTCTACGTCAGCACGGGAGCGTTCCAAACAAAACATGGATGACAAAGAAACATGTACATTGTGGAAATGCAGCTTGCGAACAGTTTTCACTGGCTAGTTCAGCAGTGACGTGAGCATTTTCTTTTAACGGAATCGTTAAACGTGGGACACAGTTTAAATTAATTTCTACGACTTCGATCCTATAGTTTTACATATTTTTCGAAGATCATAACAAGAACTTGTATCATTCCTTAAAAAATGTATCGTCATTGGCTTGGTTTCATGTAAATAAATAAAAAAAAGTTACTATACATGATTACTTCAAAATAAATAAACCACTTTCAGTGTTTTATAAAACAAAAACAATCTAATATCGACATGAATTTTGTGCTGTTAGATGGAGGAATTGTAGAAGTTCCCATCAGTGTTGCCAACTCGATTCTTAAAAACCCGCTGTGAAGCCGTGCAGAAACCGCTAAATGTATGTATTTATTCACGTTGTGAATTTAGTTCTTTATTAGTTCATTATGTATGTATGTATGTATGTATGTATTTATTTATTTATTTATTCACACTGCAAATGGGTATATACCCGGTGGCAGTGGTAACTAATTACATTCAATAATGACAATAATAAACACAATTAATAATAAATTAATAATAATACTAATAATTAATAATAATGATTATAATAATAATAACAGGCAGCATCCTAAATTAAATGAAGCACGATCACTTAAAATAACATTTAAAGTTAATCTAATTTGTATCTTAACCCTAAGTTCGAACTAAAACCCACGAGTATGATATGTTCATACCTGCACAAGTACCTTTCAGCACTACACTCATTTCGCTGACAACTCACTCACTCCACTGGAACTACGACACATTTCACTGATTTTACCCTGATTTCACTAACACTTTAAAAACATTTCACTGTTCAAATACTTTGCACTGCCATTATAAACTATAAAGTTTCACTGACAGAAACACAATTCACTTACACAACACACTTCACTGACACAACACACTTGAAGAGTAATTGCTATATTGTCAATGTAAAATTATATTATTTTGCCACTGTGAGTGCTAAAAATACCCGATAAATCCCTATATCAGCAATACAAATTTCATAAATTTTACCCGCTAAACTAACGCCGAAAAACGCTAGATCTAGCGAGAAAACCGCGGAATTGGCAACACTGGTTCCCATGAGACAAACTGTTGGTACTACTGCGCTCATTGTTGCGCTGGCTTAGCGTAATAGTCAAGATGCTTATCTGTGATATTGACATGCATTTTGCGCTGTTAGCTTCAGGAATTGTCATAACTGCATGAGAACGGGGGAAACTTCGTCTTCCAACTAGTATTAGGGTGTTAGGAATTATCTGAACGAAACATTTCCGCAGCTCTACATTGGCCGTGCAAGAGGAGACAGCCACGCTCTCGCACGATGATCGCCAAGGAGCCCCGACCTCACACCGTCCGAGTGTTTCTTGGGTGATTTGTGAAAGACAAGGTTTACGTCCTCCCCCTTCCCCCCCCCCCCAATGATTTAGATGATTAAAACTATCACGAGAGCTGTGGCAAGTGTTGATGCAGATATGTTATACCTGGTTTGGGATGAACTAGATTATCACCTTTATGACGTGTGCCGTTTGACACAAGGAGCACATATTGAACATTTTGAGTTCACGAGGTAAACTTGAAGAATTACTTTTTAAAACAATGCAAATTGATTCCAGATATCATTAATACTTTTGGATTTATAATACATTGAAAGTGTTTATTTCCTTTGTAGTAACTATATATCAGTAATAATTTGGAACTGAATTTTTTACCTTTTTGCGATAGTCTGTAGTGTAGTATTATTATTATTATTATATTACTATTATTATTATTATTATTATTATTATTATTATTACTGTTGTTTAGTCAACTGTCCGAAGACAGGTTGGTACCTCATGACACCAATAAGGCATCATTTACGAGGCAACTAAACCATCAGTAGCATCATCTGTACTTAATCCATTAATTTTATTACACAGAAGATTAATGAAAATTTGTCTAACCAAAAATATGGATTACCCAACAAATTTAATTTATACAGATTTTATTTAAAATATTAACTATTGAAGAAATTTATAAATATAGTTTACTAACTTACTACCACAGAAATCAAATGAAACATAAATCTAATCGACATAAATATCGTACTCGAAGACAAAAGTCTAACTTTCCCATTAATTGAGCCTAAATGTCATACAAGTGCAGCTCTTAAACATGGTGCTAGTTTCGGCCCAAGACTTTATAATAAAATTACAAACCATTTTCCAAATTTGAAATATTTTAAAATTGAAGCTTTTGAAAACAAAATTTATAAAATTATTCATGATATATAATATTAAGAAATGTGTGTATTTTTTACCTTTTACTTCTGTGGACTATTCATGTTTTTATTGAATATCGGCTTCTGTCTGATTGTCAAGTTATATTAAATGTGTTTTTCTCTCTTTTTCTTTCTCTTTTTTTAAGCTCTCGTGTGTTATTTATTGTCTTGAATTAAGTTACTGTATTTAGTAAACTGTCCTTGTAAATTTTATGTTATATTATTGGCTAAGACCACACTGTACACGAGCCTGGCTCATACGGTAGTGGCTAGAAGCATTTTTGTTTTATCATTTTAATTTGTACTCACTAGCTAGCTAGTTAAATAAATTAAATTAAATTAAATTAAATAAATTAAGTGGGTAGGGTAACCAGTTCCTTTCCGCCTTCATTACATGTACATTGCTTATTATTATTATTATTATTATTATTATTATTATTATTATTATTATTATTATTATTATTATTATTATACCACCACTATTGTAGTATATGATATTCTCTGTTGATATCACTATCACAATGTGATTCCATACTTATATTATTCTTTATTCTAGTTGACCTACACGGTGGAATAACTCGTTATTAGAATCCACGTATATAATCCCTTCCCACGCTCATATAATTCATAGTACTTTTTGTTACAGAACAGTGAGAACTGCACAGTTTTTGCAAGCATCCTTTTATTTTTATATATGGAACAAATCCTTCCATCCTCGTATGCGTTGTCATAATTCACCGATATTTTAGCGCTCTGTTCATCGTCATGCACGCTACCTTTTTCATTCGTTATCAAAATAATATTGTTACAATATGGCGCATTATTAGAAGACTGTATTATATTTATGTTCGCGAATGGCGTTTAATATTCATTAATAGTAATTAGTACAGAACATCTTAACTACATGTACACTAGAATGACATCATTTTTGAAGACTCGAAATTCCAGTACACATATTTGTACCCGCTGACGTGATTTGAACGCATGTCATTCGACTTGGAGCGGTAAATTGAATGTTTCTCGCAGTATGTGGAAAATCATACATCATTAAATTGTAGTGCCAGGTCGCAGAATACGTTGTGCATGCAATAATGTAACAAGTACCATGAATTCGTGCAATAAGGTAATAAGGATGAAGAATATAATTTTTAAGCATAGCGTTCTTCTCTTATGTCCATACCAACTCGATTGCCTATATCTCAAATAATCCAGTACACAATTATTAACATTCATTTTTTTCTCTTAGAGTGGATTGGGGGAGATGCCTGACTTTTTCTTCGATTGAAAATTTGAGATACTTTTCATTTAGTTTTGAATTTCATATCAAAATGTCAAAGTCTGGAAGGTATTTTGAAACTGTATTTTGGTACAAAACAGAAACCATTAATTACCTTGTTTATAGATGCAGGTTTTCTTCTTGCCTGCACTGTAGGCATCTTTCCCCGATAGTTGGGTAAGATGGCAAATGTAATTAACACGTTTACTGATATATGTATTTTACCTGAACTTGATTTGATACATGTAGCCTATATAACAAAATTGACTTAATCTAAAGCTCATGGACACTTTTTCACTCGTTTATCACTACTCAGCAACACAGTCATTGCACATATTTTATTGCCGTGTGCAAGACTCGTGAAATCATTTCTCGCACATAATGAATTCAATCCAGTACTTTTTTTTTTGTCATCATTCTTTTTTAGGCGGCATTTAAGGGTTCGGTAAGGAATCCCATATGCTTGCGATGCTCTGAAACAGTTCATACCCTCTGTTATAACATGTTCCATCGCACGTTGAAGACTGTCCTCAATCCACTGACTTCCATCACAGGACCTTACATAATGTTTACACATTCCCTGCATTAAAACAAAAAATAAAACTCTTGGAACAAGTTGCCATCTTACCTCGAAAAAAAGTGATCATCTTCCCCAAGTATCGGGGTAAGATGCCTAGTGCTGTGACGTAACCTAAGATGGCGGAACAAGGTCGTTGTTTGAATAATTTCGAGGGAATAATTGTTCCGGGGCCGGGTATCGAACCCGGGACCTCTAGTTTAACGTACCAACGCTCTACCAACTGAGCTACCCGGGAATTCTACCAGACACCTATCCAATTTTTCCCTCTGTATCCACAGACCTCAAAATGGGTTGACAACCGTCAAGCAACCAACATTGAGTGCACACTAACTCAGTGTGACTTAAATTGTGGCTTTCTTTTAACGAACAGTGACGTGTATTATTTGCAAGGTCGTTGTTTGTTAACAATACAAACTTTAGAACCTTTACTACAATATACTCTAGTAATACGTAGCCTACTCTTCAATAGCAAAAGCCTCTGGTCTTATCTCTCCAGAATTCCATCTCCCTATCTCGTATCACCAATTCCACAGACGCTAGATTACCTCCTAGCTGATACAGCGTCGTTATATAACCGATTAGCAATACGTAGCCTACTCTTCAGCGAAGATCTCTTCCAATATTTGTATATCTTTAATCGTATATCATGCAAGGCTGTAGCTTCCAGCGTGCACGTGTGTTTGTGTGCGCCCAATTACTTTTGAACTAATTTGTCACATCCGCGCCGCTCGGTGAGGTTACTGTGCCCCTGGAGGTTACCTCGGCGCCATATATTTAACCCCAACTTGAAACGATTCCAACACAGCGGCTGTGCGCGCTCACATGCGGAGTGGTCACGGCAAATTAGTAGTTGGTAATTTCACATTATGAATCATCATTATGATGTCTTTATTAGAATGTACAACGTCATTTATTATGCATCTCGTTCATTCATTGGTCTACAGCTCTTATAAGACCCGGCCTCCTTAGCAAGTCCTCCTTACAGCCTGACATTAGACATACATTCATTCAGCGGGAGTCCCATGAAATGAGGTCAGCACGACGCCGGGACTTCACCTAAAACAACTCAGGACATCACATCGACATGGGATAAACACCATGCTCTAGGCGGGATTCGAAGCTGCCATTGTAGCGTTGTCTTAACTACTGCGGCTCTCACGTTCGGTTAGTATCAAAGACGTTTCAGCATAGAATAGAACAATCTTTATTCTCTGCAAAACTGTTAAAACCATTTTAACATAAACCCCCAAGGTTCCTTTGTGTTCAACAATACCATGATCAAATAACTAATAGCTTCTCAATATTAACAAAATAAAATCGTTCATATTTATTTTCATTGACGCTCTCTGTATAAAGTTAAGGTTAAACGGAAGTTATCTATCATCAGTAGGGACTGGATTTTTATGTAATTACATATTTTATTCCTTTCAACCTAACCATATATAAATAACAAATCTTTGCGAATCTTGTTATTACCATTAATATATTAAAATTTGATACTACATATTTTTATATATTTACCCCACATTACATATTATGGCTTGGTATTAAATAAATCTACATATATAGGGGTTTTATTCATTTTTACTTAAGAGGGGGGGGGAACAAGAAACAAAAAACTTCTGCTGGGGAAGTTTACAATTTGAAATACACAAGAAAGGATATATTTCGGGACGAAACATAACATTCTTAGTTCCAGGAAGTAATAGAGGCACTCACCCCATACCACCCACTGTAAATATGAGTGAACAAAGAAAGTTGAACTGTCTTGGTTCTCGGCTGGAATAATCTTACCCTTCTGAATGAGACAGGAATGTCACTTTTCAAACAACAGTTTGTAAATGCCTATAGTTTGAGATTTTAGTAGATACTTTGTTTCTTACAGGGATCAGCTAAATAGCATGTGTCCCACATCTCCTCTTATTTTCTCCTAATCCAGTAAAGCGAAACAGTGCTTGCAGTACTGTTGAGTCATTGATTTCACTCAGTTCTCTAGTTTCAGTACTTACAGTCCCTATAAAGTGCAAGTGAGTTTATCTACTGCTTTTAACTAACTAAAATGGCCCCGGTATCTTCAACCCTAACGACAAAAATAAAATCATGGATTGCGATGGACGAAGCTTTCACTACAGATGGAAAAATAGTAATGTGTCAAGCGTGCGGTAAAAAAGTCGGGTGCTCTATGAAATCACAACTGGAGTGTCTTACCTATCCTATAACTGCTAGATATTGTTATTAAATATTTGCATGATTTTACATATTTTGGTACATAATCAGCTTATTTTTCTTACATAAATATGTACATATTTCATATCTTGATATTACATAAAAATCCGGTCCCTAATCATCAGGCAGTACATCTCACTTGACGATATGTGTCAGAGAAAGAGCAATTATTGTTTGTATATAATTATCTGAAGTCTGATTAGTGTAATATGTAGCTAGTCGGCGTTGTATGCGATGGAGGGGGAAAGGAACTGGCCACCCTACCCCATTATCTCCTGGCTTATCTGCTTATGAAGATTTTTGACCCCATTCAAGAAAATGGACAGTGGCGAATCAGGAAGAATAGGGAATTAAGAAGCCTGTATCTACTATCAGATGTTGTAGCACTAGTTAAAAGTAGAAAACTGAACCAGATGGAAGGAGACCTTTGGGAAGACCCAGATTTCGCAGGAAAGTCCAGGTGCAAAGGGGTCTGGAACGAATAAGAGGAAGTGGGACCATGGCGGAAGAAAAAGAGGGTTGGAGGAAAATTGTGATTGAGACCAAAAACTGAGGTTTGATGTGCCACAGTGATTCATTGATTGATTGATTGATTGATTGATTGATTGATTGATTAGTTGCCTTATGAGTGATGCCTAATTGGTGTCACTTGTGATGCTCAAACCTGTCTTCGGGCTATTCCATATGAAATCGATCAGTAAAAAACCTCGCATTTTTTTATACTCTAAGTTTTTCCCTATTTATAGAAGGTGCTGAGGAGAGTTTATTTGCAAAAATATACTATCGAAAGTCAAACGGTTTTCGTATTGTTGAGCGACAAATTTAGCGTACCTATTTTAGAAAAACAAGCCTCTTTCAGCGCTCAGAACTCTGGAACCATTTACTGCAGAACATTGAACGAGAGCTCATTTTGAAGCTGACATTTGGTAGGTTATGTTAAGAAGTAATCCTTATTTTTATTGTGTAAAGAGACAGATAATCTGATTTTACTTACTTTTTGGCTTTTTGCTCATTTGTAAAAATGTAAAAAATATTGAGAAAAAACCTTGCATTATTAAGAGGAATTCGGCATTGTTTGCTTAGTGGTACGGCAATAAGTTTCGAGTGTATTAAATTATTTTCACACGCCTGGACTTGAACGGCGCAGTACCGCACGCACTGGCCGAGAGATGATGATAAGCGAGCGTTGGGCATCATTTTACTCCTGTGTTTATGAAAACTTGTGATAAAGCTAGCCCAGCTATGCGCTACTAGACGAAACATGACGTGTTTGTCTCCTGGCCTTGCTTGTCTCGGCTAGCTCCCGTCTCACAGTCAGCTGGCTAGTTCACGCGCGTACTATTTATTTTCTTTATTTGATATTTTCAATACTTTCTTATCAACATACCATTTGTAAAAAATATGTGTTTATTTGTACTTTCAATGCGGAATCTAACTATATATTTTTAAAATATTTTTTCCTAGGCAAAGACGGCTTAATGAAGAAAAATCTAAATTTCTCCATTTCCATAAAAAGTAAGAAAATCTGTTTATATGTCAATATAAACTTTAATTTCTCAGCATCAAAATAAACCATGATTTTGATCATTGAGTGAAAGGATTTCGGAGCTACAACAGTTTAAAGTTGCTAATTTTATGAAAATACGATCAATTAAAATATTTTTAATTTAAACACTATGAAGTTCTGAAGCCTCAAACTTTGCACACAGCATTGTATCACAGTTCTCTACGTACAAAAAAAGTTTCATTGTGTTTAGAAATTGCAAGGTCAATTTTCTCTACATTTCGGTCGATTTGAGATGGAATAGCTCCGTCGGACAGTTGACTAAACAGTAAACGGTATTTGAGGCAACCAGATCAAAATGGATAAATCAGGAACATTTGCATTGCTGAGTTTCCTAAGACAGGACATTAAGGATACTAATCATGTGTTAAAGGTGGCTGTGGTGGTGGCGGCGATATTTGACTTTGTTGTAATCCTGTATACTGCAGAATTCAGAGAAAGGAAGTTCCTTCTATTATCTTGTTCGTACGTTTCCTGTGCATTATATTCCATTCGCAGATTTTTTTTATATATATAATTCCCTTTTCATTTCCTTGTCCCTCGATGCGACTCTTCTCTTTCCACTACCGTCTCTGTTTTCAGTATTTTTCTTCTCCGCTCCATTTCTTTATAAGGCTCTCTATTTGATTCAATTCCTTAACGTGAGGTGTTTTCATTTCTTCCTCAGAATTGTGTTGTACGATTTCTCTGTGCGTCTTTTGAGACTTTCGTTTAGTCTCGGAGGTCTTTTATTTTTATTTGTCATATGTGATGGCATAGCGGACGAGAAAGCCAAGTAGTGCAGAAAAAAAGATTTTCTTTTTCACAATTTGTTATATAAATGCCTTTAAGTCCGTGAAAGTACTCTTTGTGAAGTTTGTCTTTGCGTATCGCTGAACCTTGGAATGATTTCGTTGTCAGGGGAATGAAATTTAACCAGGAGATAGTAGCTCTTATTCAGAGTTTGTAATTTATTTTTCGTGATAATTGTCAAAGTTTAGACCGTATGACGTATTTTGTTTACGTTACTTCTTCTACTGTGCTTTTAAGTCTTTTGTTCTTTAGTATTTATTATATGAATTATTTTTTGCTACTTTGCTCACAATGCAAAACGTCCAAGCTACTCCTCTCCTAAATCATGACAAGGTTTCCTCTCTAAGCAACAAGAGTAACCGGCGTGGTATAGACCTAAGGGTAAGTGATCGAGACTCGTGCTCAGAGGCTGTCCTCGGGTCTAGGTTCGAATCCCACTTGGACTGACTACGTGTAACATCTATATTCGATCTACACTACTACTTACTTACTTACAAATGGCTTTTAAGGAACCCGAAGGTTCATTGCCGCCCTCACATAAGCCCGCCATCGGTCCCTATCCTGAGCAAGATTAATCCAGTCTCTATCATCATATCCCACCTCCCTCAAATCCATTTTAATATTATCCTCCCATCTACGTCTCGGCCTCCCTAAAGGTCTTTTTCCCTCCGGTCTCCCAACTAACACTCTATATGCATTTCTGGATTCGCCCATACGTGCTACATGCCCTGCCCATCTCAAACGTCTGGATTTAATGTTCCTAATTATGTCAGGTGAACAATACAATGCGTGCAGTTCTGCGTTGTGTAACTTTCTCCATTCTCCTGTAACTTCATCCAGCTTAGCCCGAAATATTTTCCTAAGCACCTTATTCTCAAACACCCTTAACCTATGTTCCTCTCTCAGAGTGAGAGTCCAAGTTTCACAACCATATAGAACAACCGGTAATATAACTGTTTTATAAATTCTATCTTTCAGATTTTTTGACAGCAGACTAAATGACAAAAGCTTCTCAACCGAATAATAACAGGCATTTCCCATATTTATTCTGCGTTTAATCTCCTCCCGAGTGTCATTTATATTTGTTACTGTTGCTCCAAGATATTTGAATTTTTCCACCTCTTCGAAGGTTAAATCTCCAATTTTTATATTTCCATTTCGTACAATATTCTGGTCACGAGACATAATCATATACTTTGTCTTTTCAGGATTTACTTCCAAACCGATCGCTTTACTTGCTTCAAGTACAATTTCCGTGTTTTCCCTAATCGTTTGTGGATTTTCTCCTAACATATTCACGTCATCCGCATAGACAAGAAGCCGATGTAACCCGTTCAATTCCAAACCCTGCCTGTTATCCTGAACTTTCCTAATGTCATATTCTAAAGCGAAGTTAAAAAGTAAAGGTGATAGTGCATCTCCCTGCTTTAGCCCGCAGTGAATTGGAAAAGCATCAGATAGAAACTCACCTATACGGACTCTGCTGTAAGTTTCACTGAGACACATTTTAATTAATCGAACTAGTTTCTTGGGAATACCAAATTCAATAAGAATATCATATAATACTTCCCTCTTAACCGAGTCATAAGCCTTTTTGAAATCTATGAATAACTGATGCACTGTACCCTTATACTCCCACGATCTACACTAATAGAAAAAGTAAAGGATTTTATGGAACGGAAATACGAGTTCGGTTTAATTGTGTTACGGTTTATTTTTACATTTATCAGAAAGTTTCAGATAATCGAATTGAGCGCTGTGTTTCTTGTTGCGTTGTTTACTGGGACGGTATATTTTATGTCGCTTTAACAGACAGCAGATCTCACCCGCTGCGGGATATCGGCGCAACGACGGACTGTCAAGTGAATGCTGGTATTCAGTTGCAGCGTAGTCGTTCGTTATCGCAGATCTATATATTCCGCGCTTGTGATTTGCATGCTGTTATGACATCCTGCGAGCTAGTACTCGTGTGCTTTTGGCATGATAAAAACTTTAATGCCGTCCCCCACGCCCAGATCGGATTCAGAGAGTTGTCAGCTTCTCGTTTTAAATAATCAAAGCTAAAGAAGATCCCCCAGAGCCGTATTACCAGTCACTTGCCATGAATACTGCCGTTCAGCATCGTAATCCCACGTATATTCGTATTGAACTCTGGTTCATAATTTATTTTAAATATTTTGTGAAGGACCTAGCTCAGTTAACTGTGTGATTCTGAGTTTCATGCAAGGGACTAGCGAAAGATTTGCTCTGAATTTTACCATCGCGTTATATACAGAGTGTTAAAAAAAGTATCCAGCATCGTTCAGCATCGTAATCCCACTTATATTCATATTGAACTCTGGTTCATGATTGATTTTAAAATATTTTGTGAAGGACCTAGCTCAGTTAACTGTGTGATTCTGAATTTCATGCAAGGGACTAGCGAAAGATTTGCTCTGAATTTTACCATCGCGTTATATACAGGGTGTTAAAAAAAGTATCCAGCATCGTAATCCCACGTATATTCGTATTGAACTCTGGTTCATAATTTATTTTAAATATTTTGTGAAGGACCTAGCTCAGTTAACTGTGTGATTCTGAGTTTCATGCAAGGGACTAGCGAAAGATTTACTCTGAATTTTACCATCGCGTTATATACAGGGTGTTAAAAAGTATCCAGCATCGTTCAGCATCGTAATCCCACGTATATTCGTATTGAACTCTGGTTCATAATTTATTTTAAACATTTTGTGAAGGACCTAGCTCAGTTAACTGTGTGATTCTGAGTTTCATGCAAGGGACGAGCGAAAGATTTGTTCTGAATTATACCATCGCGTTATATACAGGGTGTTAAAAAAGTATCCAGCATCGTTCAGCATCGTAATCCCACGTATATTCGTATTGAACTCTGGTTCATAATTTATTCTAAAATATTTTGTGAAGGACCTAGCTCAGTTAACTGTGTGATTCTGAGTTTCATGCAAGGGACTAGCGAAAGATTTGCTCTGAATTTTACCATCGCGTTATATACAGGGTGTTAAAAAAGTATCCAGCATCGTTCAGCATCGTGATCCCACGTATATTCGTATTGAACTCTGGTTCATAATTTATTTTAAATATTTTGCGAAGGACCTAGCTCAGTTAACTGTGTGATTCTGAGTTTCATGCAAGGGGCTAGCGAAAGATTTGCTCTGAATTTTACCATCGCGTTATATGCAGGGTGTTAAAAAAGTATCCAGCATCGTTCAGCATCATAATCCCACGTATATTCGTATTGAACTCTGGTTCATAATTTATTTCAAATGTTTTGTGAAGGACCTAGCTCAGTTAACTGTGTGATTCTGAGTTTCATGCAAGGGGCTAGCGAAAGATTTGCTCTGAATTTTACCATCGCGTTATATGCAGGGTGTTAAAAAAGTATCCAGCATCGTTCAGCATCGTAATCCCACGTATATTCGTATTGAACTCTGGTTCATAATTTATTTCAAATGTTTTGTGAAGGACCTAGCTCAGTTAACTGTGTGATTCTGAGTTTCATGCAAGGGACTAGCGAAAGATTTGCTCTGAATTTTACCATCGCGTTATATACAGGGTGTTAAAAAAGTATTCAGCATCGTAATCCCACGTATATTCATATTGAACTCTGGTTCATAATTGATTTTAAAATATTTTGTGAAGGACCTAGCTCAGTTAACTGTGTGATTCTGAGTTTCATGCAAGGGACTAGCGAAAGATTTGCTCTGAATTTTACCATCGCGTTATATACAGGGTGTTAAAAAAAGTATCCAGCATCGTAATCCCACGTATATTCGTATTGAACTCTCGTTCATAATTGATTTTAAAATATTTTGTGAAGGACCTAGCTCAGTTAACTGTGTGATTCTGAGTTTCATGCAAGGGACTAGCGAAAGATTTGCTCTGAATTTTACCATCGCATTATATACAGGGTGTTAAAAAAGTATCCAGCATCGTTCAGCATCGTAATCCCACGTATATTCGTATTGAACTCTGGTTCATAATTTATTTTAAATATTTTGTGAAGGACCTAGCTCAGTTAACTGTGTGATTCTGAGTTTCATGCAAGGGACTAGCGAAAGATTTGCTCTGAATTTTACCATCGCGTTATATACAGGGTGTTAAAAAAGTATCCAGCATCGTTCAGCATCGTAATCCCACGTATATTCGTATTGAATTCTGGTTCATAATTTATTTTAAATATTTTGTGAAGGACTTAGCTCAGTTAACTGTGTGATTCTGAGTTTCATGCAAGGGACTAGCGAAAGATTTGCTCTGAATTTTACCATCGCGTTATATACAGGGTGTTAAAAAGTATCCAGCATCGTTCAGCATCGTAATCCCACGTATATTCGTATTGAATTCTGGTTCATAATTTATTTTAAATATTTTGTGAAGGACTTAGCTCAGTTAACTGTGTGATTCTGAGTTTCATGCAAGCGACGAGCGAAAGATTTGCTCTGAATTTTACCGTCGCGTTATATACAGGGTGTTAAAAAAGTATCCAGCATCGTTCAGCATCGTAATCACACGTATATTCATATTGAACTCTGGTTCATAATTGATTTTAAAATATTTTGTGAAGGACCTAGCTCAGTTAACTGTGTGATTCTGAGTTTCACGCAAGGGACTAGCGAAAGATTTGCTCTGAATTTTACCATCGCGTTATATACAGGGTGTTAAAAAAGTATCCAGCATCGTTCAGCATCGTAATCCCACGTATATTCATATTGAACTCTGGTTCATAATTGATTTTAAAATATTTTGTGAAGGACTAGCTCAGTTAACTGTGTGATTCTGAGTTTCATGCAAGGGACGAGCGAAAGATTTTCTCTGAATTTTACCGTCACGTTATATACAGGGTGTTAAAAAGTATCCAATATTTTAGGAGGTGCTAGTATGCATCAAAACGAGAAAGAAATGTGTATGATAAGAACTTTCTTGTGTTAAATTTTAACGTACCTTGTTAACATGTTTCGACCTATTTTGGGTCATCTTCAGAACTGGTCGTTATTGGTCTTGGCGCCTCTTGTTTCCTGTGAGGGTGCGTTCGTAATATAGAGTCAAAGAGTGTATGTGTTTTGAAATTGAGTTGTGTGTTGAGAATATCGTTGGGGTGTGTTTTAATGTGTATGTATATTTCATATTGTTCTAGTGCGTTGAGTTTCTGGCTTTTTTGTTGGATGTGCAGTATTTCCATGTCTGTGTTGATGTCTCTGTAGGTGTGGTTGCCATTTGTGATGTGTTCTGTATATGTGGAGGTGTTTTGTAATTTTGTTATGGCTATGATGTGTTCTTTGTAACGTGTTTGAAATGATCTATCTGTCTGTCCTATGTAGAAGTTGTTGCAGGTGTTACATTTGTGTTTGTGTACGGCTGTGTGCTTGTATTTGTTTGTGTTGTGTGTTGAGATGTTTTTGTAGAGTGTTATTTGTTCTGTATGCTATGTCGTAATTTAATTTCTTGAATGAGGTTGCAATTTTATGCAACACAAACAAACAAACAAACAAATACAACCACACAGACGTATACAAACTCAAATGTAACACCTGCAACAACTTCTTTTAGACATATTCGATGTGGCGCTTCATGTTGTCCACAACGCGTCTCAATGTTGTGCCACCAATTTTTTATTTCATTTTGGTATAAAAAAATTAGTTGTAATGAAATATTTACGGGACTGTATTTTATAGGCTTTGAACCAATCTCAGATCAGCCAGTGACATCATATTGTTTTGGTCACATGGTTTTGTCTAGTACGGTTCATGGCTTGGATAGACAATAATAATAATAATAATAATAATAATAATAATAATAATAATAATAATAATAATAATAATATAGTTAAAACCTACCTTCAGATTTTATTTCATAAGCTATTTGTTTCCATAGCTACATTTTCTTTTAACCAATTATCTTTATATGATTTGTGTTCTTTCTTATAAAGACTTTGAAACAAAATGATCAATTTCTCATCAAATGAATTCATTTTAGCGCGTCCTTCTTTTGTTCCTTTGCAGTTCGATAGTTTTTTTTTTCCTCGATTCACGTCAAAGCCAACATGAAAGCCTGGAGTTTGCAAACTCGTTAGCGTCTAACGTTATTGTTAATGTTGTGTTATGTTCATGTAAATCATTGTGAATAGATCTATTGAATAACCTGACCGCAAGCTTGTGTTCGTGTTGCGTTTGTGTTTACTTCTCATTGTGAATAGCCCCTTAGTGTGTACTCGAAATATATTGTTCACTTGATCCATCACTGCGAGCCATAATTTATAGTGTGACATGGTCTAGTAAACAATTTTGCATACATGTTGCGTATGGATGTATTTTTGTTTTTCATGACTTCATTCAGCACAATTTTCTGTGTTTTCCTTTCATTAAAATAGCACATATAGAATGCAATGGTCTGTCTGTTTCTATTTTTGTTATTCTGTATCTGTCCCTAAACTATAAACCTAGCTCACAATTATTATATTATTCATGGAATCAAACATTTCTTTCTAAATAAATGGATGAAGTGTTTGTATTGATATGGGTAATTAAAAACAAATTTTGTTGGATCGGAATAATGTGCAATTTTTTTTTCTGACAAGTTACATAGAGGAAATGAAAACAAATGCTACAATCACATTTCGATGTTTATAACTTTATCACGTTCAGGTACAACTTCCATCTGTAAAATTCCCAGTCTAAACCACAAACAGATTATTTGAGATATACTTTTTGCATAAGATTTATTTCGCTTGGGGCATTTTCCGATTCACATATCCTTTTACACCACTGCAATTATGTAGCCTTGTTTTAACAGACATAAAATATGTGTGAATATTTTTTTGCGTTTATTTATTTATTTATTTATTTATTCTGGTGTAGTTAAAGCCATCAGGCCTTCTCTTCCACAACACCAAGAATACAGATACAATAATAGAAATAAACAGAAAAAAATACACCATATACAAAGTAAAGCTATACAAGAAATAAAGAGAGAGAGAGAAAAAACACTATAAACAAAGCCACAGACAAATATATACACGTTGCAGTCACACAAACTTTAAATGAGTTTAGTTTGTATATAGAATTATTTTGGTTATTATGAACAATATTTGTATGTAATAATAATAATAATAATAATAATAATAATAATAATAATAATAATAATAATAATAATAATGATTTATTTTAGCTGGCAGAGTTAAGGCCGTAAGGCCTTCTCTTCCACTCAACCAGCAAAAAGTGTATATACATATGCATGAACTTACAAAGAATCCAACAATTTGATTTAGATGAGAGTTACATGTATAAAAAGTTATTTACAAATTAAACAACAAAATACTATGAACTATTAATTAAACACTGAAATAAACTGTGTAGCAGAATTAAACTAAAATACATAGAATGTTAATATATTTCAAATAATATTAGGTAATAGAAAGAGATTATTACGAGACAATTAAAATACAGCACAATCAGGATGATGTCTAAAGAAAAAAGTAACAATGTAGTCAGTGATAGTTTAAATCAGTATGATTGGAGTGAAATGCTAAGAAGGTTCTCTTTTAAGCTGTTCTTAAAGGTGTTTATTGTCTTGCAGCCCCTAATACTTTGTGACAAGTAATTCCATTGACGCGAGGTGGATATTGTAAAAGATGATGAATAACAAGATGTTCTATGAAGAGGTATACTTAGCGTGCCACAGATAAGTGATCTGGTATTTACGTCGTGGTTAGAGTATAGATAAGAGAATTAGAGTATAGATAAGAGAAAGTATGTATGGATGTATGTATGTATGTATGTACGTATTTATGTATGTATGTATTTATTTACTTATTTTCTTATTTATTTATTTACTTATTTATTTACTTATTCACTTATTTATTTATTTATTTATTTATTTTATTTAACTTATTTATTTATTTACTTATTTATTTATTTTTATTTGTTTTTTATTTACTTATTTTTATTTATTTATTTATTTGTTTCTTTATTTGTTTGTTTATTTATTTATTATTTGTTTCTTTATTTATTTATCTATTTATTTATTTAAACTGCAATTTGTGATACTCCCGGTGAGAGTGATATACAGGATTCGGAAAAAGTCTAAATAACGTTTGAAACATGTGATTCAGTGACATGAAACTATGTGTGTGGGGATAGCCGTATACTAAGAACTCCGCTTTGAGCAGGAAAGGAAAATCCATTTACCTTGAGGTAGGTTAGACATAGACTAACTTGATAGAAATGAGAATAATTAATTCAGTCTTGTTTCGTTTTCACAGCAGTGTTGCCGCTATTAAGGGCAGACTTCACTGAAAATCATGAACATTTTCCAAAAACTTTTATTGGCTATTTTACTTGTTTAGGATGTATATTTTCATACTTCAAATGGATTTAGTTCAATTCTGATTACAAAATATGTTTAAGCGTTTTTAAATTAAGGCTGTAAAGGGGCGTAGCATATAAAGGGCTGTAAAAATTATATTTTCATGAAATAATTTTTTTTACAAATTTCTATTACAAATATAGTAACTTTTTGTTCTAAAGTTGGCTCCCTGAAGTTACTACATGAATGTAGCGGAGGAGAATTTTAATTTACATAAATATTCATTTTACTTTCAAATCATTTTTCCGTAAGTTTATTTTTCTTGATTAAACACTAACTTTTTATGCCGAATATTAATCAATCCGGATGAAATTTTTACTCCAAGTATTTATGAGGTAGCTGCACGTTTCTATGCATTTATTTTGTGAGAAGTGCTGCTTGTAACTTATAGGAAAAATAACATTTTTTTAAATTTAAAAAAATAAGTCAAAGTGAATAAATGAGGTGTTTCATAAAAAGAATGCATAGGAATATTTCTCTATGTCTGGTGAATGTAACCAAAAAGCACAGTTTAAAAATTGACTTCTTCTACTAAAAACTTAGGTTTGATAATATTTCTAAAAAGACTAGAAAAAAAATCAAGAGCCAAAATCATTTGGGAGTTCAAAATTGGGATTTTGTTAGTCTTTTACATAGTAAACATGTTCTCAAAATTTAGTTGGAAGAAAAAGAAAAGATTAGGAACAAAGTTGTCAATTTAGTGGAGTGTCACCCTTAAACTTACAAGCTTTGTATTTTTGCAAAGACATAATCTAAAAATCCATAAATTAAAATTTCTTGTGTTGTTAGCTCATAAAGGATCCACAGCTTTTCTAAGAAATCATTGTTATAACTTACAGTTGTAAATTTCTATATTTCTGTTTTTGTATATTTGTATAAATCTCTGTCACGCTCTTGTTAGTTTTCGATAAGGTTTGTGTAATGTTAATTTTCTTTTATACAATCACACAAATTGTTAGCGTATAGTTTGTCCTCCTGGCAATCCTTTAATGAGGAAAGTATCTAATAAAATATTGCGACACTGACTGATTATATATTTTAGTTGGCATTTTAACTGCTGCGTTGATGTTTGTCGGTCACAGACTTCAGCGAGACAAGAGAATTAGGAGCGTCTAGGGCCGTATTCATAGACATTTTTAGCGCGGGCTTTCGGTGGATGATCAGCTTTTTTCGTATTCATAAACCAGTGTTAGCGAGAGGATATGATTTGAATTCTGTACTAGTAACCAGTAGATAGCCGGGGCTAGCGTAGTACGCTCGTAGCGCGTGCTGCGAAATGTCTATGAATAGCACCCCTAGAGATTAGGCAATGTGCAGAAAAATGAACACGACTGAAAGCATCCAGTGCACCCGGTGCAAATGCACACAATTTGGTCTAAAGTGCAAAGTCTAACATGACGCGAGGAATTATATTACAGTAAAAAGTTGTGTTTGAGCCTCCTTAAATGTTAATATTGTATGGAAATGTGAAAGTTTGGTGTTAGAATAAATTTTTGTTTGCATTCCGGCAGTTGTTCCAGCAATTTGGCAGTTTTCCTGTCGTCCGAAAACTTTCTTTTGTTTTCTGTTTGCTAGACTGCTTGCGCATACCATCGTCAGCTGTAGCTAATCTGGATCTCTTCCATACTCAGCGTGACCGACGCGACGACGTGGCAAGCTGAATACTATAACTGTGCAGCACATTCCCTGGAAGGTCTGTACGTTACTGCACACACACGTTATCGTACAAGAGAAAGACATCGTAATGAGTGATCAAATGACTACAATGTTGGGTTCGCGGTTCAGATCCGTCCAAGGGCGATCTGTGTTAAAGGATAATATAATCATAGCATGGCTTTTACAGTGAGAAAAATAAAGCTATTGGTCTCGAGTCGTGAATTTACAGTAAGTAAAAGAACTTTGGCCTTGAAAGAGGGCTTCAGACAAAATTTACCGGCCATTTCTCGCCCGCATTGAATATCTGCACTGAATGACCTATAGGACAGACACGGTTAATTTTGTGATACTAATGTTTTGGTGCAAAACTAAGGTTCAAATTAAAAAAAAAAATCAGTGGCTTTAATGTACGAGGGGGATCCAGCAAATAACGACCGTTTTGTTGTAATAATTAAAAAAATATATATATTTATTTGAAAAAACAAAGTCTGTTACATAACTGAAGCTTCCTTTACTTCTCTACATAATCACCACCTACATTTAAACATTTGTCGTATCTGTTCACTAGCTTTAGAATTCCCGTGTTATACCTACTCCTCTGCCGCCAGATCATTAAGCCAGGTGTTCACTGTCTTCTTCAACTCTTCATCACTTCCAAAACGCTTACCACCCAGAAAGTCTTTCAGCTTAGTGAAAAGGTGAAAATCGCTAGGAGCAAGGTCTGGACTATAGGGCGGATGATCAAAGATTTCCCAACCGAATTGATCCAGCAATTCTCGAGTTGAAGCAGCAGTGTGCGGGCGGGTGTTGTCGTGAAGAAGCACAACTCCTCTCGAAAGCATTCCTTGCCTCTTGTACTTACATTATTAGATTTCAGGAAATTACATATCAGCATTTTTACCTCTAATAAATTTATACAATAGTTACAAGATGCAATAATCCGTGGCGCTACAGCCCGTGAAGGACCTAGACCGACCAGCCGGCTGCTGGCCTCACGCCCACGTGCCGAAGCAGAGGTGGACGATCATCCAACCAGAATGGAGGTATCGTGTGGTTAGCACGATGATCCTCCCAGCCGTTATAGCTGGCATTCGCAACCGGATTTCGTTACCTATCGTAGCTCCCCAAGTGCATCACTATGCTAGGTGGGCACCGGTCCCATACACTGGCCGAAATTACATGAGAAAATTTTATTCCCCCATGAAGACTCGAACCAGCGCGCATTCCGTAACGCGAGTCCTAGGCAGGATGCCTTAGACCGCGACGCCACGGCGCGGGACACAAGATGCAATACCTATATATAAAAAATTTAGCATTCTAGAAGAGTTGGAGATAAAAGGCGTGGTGTCGACCACACTAGTTCATTCTATCTCTACCTCCATATCCCCGAGCATTGTCATGGCGTGTAAATGGACTACTGCTACTACTGTTGCTGCTATAAGATAATGCCTACCATTGTTTTCATGATATTTGTTAATTGATTGCTGGAACTTGAGGATAGTCTTAGCATTGTTTCTTTTCTAGTTTTATTTTTTTTAGATTTCTTTTTATTGTTCCACAGATCTGGTTGAATTTAATTATGTCATTACTTCATTACATTCATCTTTTTATAGAGTGATAAGTTACTTGGCAACCTAAACAATCAAAATTGATACTTGTTCAATTATAGCTTCACCTATCACGATTTTTCGTCTGATTATATTTCTTTTGTAAAAGACTTGCATTTCGTTTTCGTTGTCGATATAATAACATTATAGTTCCTAGCTACTCTGTCCAAACATTCAAGTAGCTTGGAGCAACAGTAACAAGTATAAAAGACTCTAGAGAGGAAATTAAACGCAGAATAAATATAGAAAAAGCCTGTTATTATTCAGTTGAGAAGTTTTTATCATCCAGTCAGCTCTCGAAAAACTGAAAGATGGAATTTATAAAACAGTTATATTACCAATTGTTATGTATGATTGTGAAACTTGGAATCTCGCTTTGAGAGAGAAAGAGAGGTTAAGGGTATTCGATAAAAGGTACTTAGGAAAATATTTGGGGCTAAGAGAAATGGAGAAAGTTACACAACGCAGAACTGCACGCATTGTATTCTTCACCTGACATAATTAGGAACATTAAATCCAGACGTTTGAGATGGGCAGGGCATGTAGCACGTATGGGTGAATCCAGAAATGCATTTATAGAGTGTTAGTTGGGAGACCTGAGGGGAAAAGACCTCTGAGGAGGCATAGATGGGAGCATAATATTAAAATAGATTTTAGGGAGATGGGATATGATGTTAGTGACTGAATTAATCTTGCTGTCAGGATAGGGACCGATGACGGGCTTATGTGAGGTCGGCAATGAACCTCCTGGTTCTCTAAAAGCCATTTGTAAGTAAGTAAGCTATTCTGTCCATATAAAATGTTGTTCTTTGTAGAATGTTTTCATTTTTGGCCAATATTATTTGGTCATCTGCAAACAGCAAACTCGTTATACCTTTTTATAAAATGATCCATCTCGTTTTTCCAGTGTCATTGATCCGACAATCCGTTTTGAGAGAGATTTATATCAAGCAACAGAAGTTATCAAAGAGAAGAAATCTATTTACGAGCCCTGTCTCCCATACTTTTCACAACGGTATAACCTCAGACTAGACAATGGACAGTCATTGGTTTACTATTTAAGGGGAGGAGTTTCAAAACTAACATGGTCATAATGAAAATATTTGCAAGTTGCTCTGACTTTGTTATGTGAAACTGTAGGGTATTAGACATAATCAAGTATTGATTAAAGATTCTACATCATCATCTATATGTTTGTCAGTAAAATAATATAAAATAAATTTTAAAATGACTATTACACTTTTACTACGTCACACTACTTTTGACCAATAAAACGGCACGAAAGGACGTCTTTCAACCAATCATGGCTGCTTATTGCACAATTTTATCGCGTCCGTAGCATGTGTTTAATTTTATCGCGTCCCTAGCATTTGTTTATTTTTATCACTACCCTAGCATTTGTTTCTTTGTTTGCCAACATTTCAAACTGCACTGGTCTGGACGTCAAAAAACAGAAAATTACAAACCACTGCAGTCGATGCACAGCACTTTCAAATATGACTCACATTGGCATTCAAGAACAAGCATTAATAAAGATCACTGGTCATATATGAAGAGCACCATTCGGAAATCCTGAATAAGTTGAGGGATACACCATGTACACCAACGAGTTCACTTCTTTTACGCACACGTCCAATATAACATCAACTGAACCACCTACCACTAAAACATTCAAATTTGAAAATTGTACTTTCAATAATTGTTTATTTTAAAATTATTCATGTTTATGTTTTATTTCATCATCCCTAATTAAAACTTTTCTAACACTTGTTTATATTATTTAGGTTATGTTTGTTATAGCTTCTGCTATATGATATTATGGATAGTCATGTATCAGAGATTGTTTAATACTAAGATTTATTAAAAATCATCTGTCAAATGACGTTGATTACTGGGATCCGGATGATTAAAGTGAAATGCAAATGTTTTAATAAAAATGAAACCGAATCAACAAAGCCTTCTTGACTAGTAACAGTCCACAGAGTTCAATGATGATTCCATAGTTGGCACAACTGATACCGGTAACAAGAAAACATAATCATACAACACTACTGCCATCTAGCGTAATGTTGAGATGGTACAATAATACATTTGAAGACAGTTGTATTTTCGTAAGTCAATTAATATTTTATTGTATTGGAGTACTTCGTTACTTCTAATCTTTATATACTTTCTTCTAATCGTGTAATAGTCAATTAAATCCCACTCTAGTTTTGATTTTCTCCACTCGCAGATTTATCGATAAAATCAAAACGTCTACTGAGATTACTGTTGATAAAAATTAATACAAGATGAATATAGCCTAAAATCCATACACACACACAATTTCGAAAAACTGAATCCTCCAACTAATAGAAAGGAATTCCTTTAACTTATACCTTTTTCTGGATATAATATAATGCTACAAATGAAAAGAGGTCTTTATTTATGTTCATATAAATGATTGCTACCAGGGACATCAATTTCAGTGCTTTGGAAACCTTTATTTCATAGGAATTCATGACAATGGATAAAGACTTCGATTCCCCTCCTCCACGCTGTCCTACCTCAATTTCTCATTTTGATCGTCCTCTGAATGACACCTGTCCTGGTTGATTGATAGATGGCGAGTGCTGCTATATAAGAACCAATTTGTCTACATCTCTCAGCTTTTAAAAATAAGGATGTATTTCAAACGTTTTATTATTCTTGTCATCATCATCATCATCATGATCATCATTATTATTTTTTTACTACTACTACTACTACTACTACTACTACTACTACTACTACTACTACTACTACTACTACTACTACTACTACTACTACTACTACCTAAAAAGGAAAGGTAAAACTAAGGTAAAGAAAGAAAGAAAGAAAGAAAATTATTACTCATGAAATTAATTATCAGATAATTATATCCCCTAATATGCGATCTTCAAAATTCCTATTACATGAAATATAACGATCCTCAGTGTTATTAACGGAAATTAAATTAGACATCATCATCATCATCATCCTCATCATCATCATCATCATCAGGTTAAGGTTTTAATGGCCTAAAATCAGGAAAAAATTGAGAACAAAAATGCAATAATTGTGACAATATCCATATTAGGCTATACTGTGACAAAATTAAAACTGATAAAGATTAGAAAAAATTAATATGTTATTTACTCCTACATAATAGGGCCCAAATTACTGTTAAGGGACAATTTCCATTTATACTTGGTATATGGTGACCGTCCCTAAGATCCACATTCATTACCTTGAGTGTCTCTACATATTTGTGTGAGTCAAGTTTTCACATTTAATTGAGATGGAAAATGAAATAAGGAACTGTTTGAACCCAGAAAATGTAGCTAATCTATAAATAGAAAAGTGCTGAATTTTCCTTTTACGTAAGCTTTTCCATAACCACCTTTATATTTTCTTAATATCTCAATTTTAACACTGTACAGTATTTCAGCAATTAATTGTACGGCATGTGGCTTTTAAATAAATTATTTGACCTAAAAATCACTTTTCCTGTATTTTTAATAACTAAAATAACTTTGACAATTTTATGTTTCATATGTTGGTATTCTTTGTGTTGATACCTACATTAGTCCATACCTGTGGAGTAACGGTCAGCACGTCTGTACGCGAAACCAGGTGGCCCGGGTTCGATTCCCGGTCGGGGCAAGTTACCTGGTTGAGGTTTCTCCGGGATTTTCCCTCAACCCAATATGAGCAAACGCTGGGTAACTTTCGGTGCTGGACTTCGGACTCATTTCACCAGCATTATCACCTTCATCTCATTCAGACGCTAAATAACCTAAGATGTTGATAGAGCGTCGTAAAATAACCTACTAACTAATTCCATGCATTACTTCAAAAATAACAAGAGCACATATAATACGGAGTAGTAATTTTCGTAGCGGTTGTTACACATAAAAATTTGCTTACTGTAGTAATTATATTTATTATGTGGGTATATCAATAAATATAAGAAGCGTAAGGAGATACATTTACAAAAAAGGTTAAGGAACACTGGCCTATGTTAACGGGATAAAATTCTGTTTTATATATGGTGGAAGTATTTCTTACCAGAAATTGAAAGCGAAAGGTATTTCAAAATATTGCAGACGATTCTGTTACTGAACACAAATGCTCAGGCATCTTGCGCCTCGACAAAAGCTTGCAATAACGTATCGATGTTTTATGGTTTCTCTTGTTGTTCGATTTAGTTCGAAAGTATACTTTTAGCGATGCCAATGTTTAGGAGGGAAATTCCAGTCCCGAGGCGAATATTTTATTGTGTTTTCTGATCGCAGCGAAATGAACATTGGTTCGATCTGTGAAATTATTAATCCAGAGAACCGAGATATAGTAGTAACAGAGCGAAACACCCACCCATTATTTGTACTGTGGAACGTTCATTATCTAGAGAGAATAGTTAATTTCCTCTGTTTTAGTTCGTAGCACATGTCCTTTGCTACAGTTGCCTCTGAATAGCACCGCCGAAAAAAAAAAAAAAAAAAAAAAAAACTTGTTAAAACCTCCACATTGCTGCCTCCAAGTTCAATTTATTTTCCGTTAATAGCGGTCTTTTGTCTCGCGTTATTCAGTGCGAACGGATTTTGTTCAGAATATAATGTGCGTCCCTTCTTTTAGCAAACCCGGGTAGCTTTCTGTCATTATAACTTAATGAGTCATAGGTTCCCGCAAGCAGTATGTGTAAGACTACATAAAAAAAATAAATATTCTATATTAAGAACATACGTTTCATTCGCGTGATTTTTTTAAAGTTTCTGCAAACTGATTAGGTATAACAACAAACTAGATTGTCTTTTGTTCGATAATAAATGCAATTCAGTTTCCAAGACAACCACTGTTTATATATATATATATATATATATATATATATATATATATATATATATATACACATATATATACATATACATATATATATATACATATAAGTGCTGTAGTTTAGCGCCTAGATATTTTTGGAGTAAACAGTCTCTAAAATTAATGGCCTATGATTTTTTTATGATTTCAACATAATTGATATCAAAAGAATATATGAAGGGTTCAGAACCATAGTGGGCCAAGCGCCATTTACTAAAACCGTAAAAAACAAGGGTTAAAGTGAAGTTACTGCCATAAGTCAATGCAAACATATAGCAAGTAATATAATAATAAAGTTAGCTTCCCTTATGAAAAGGTTGCCAGATTTGACAAAGCGTATTACATATAATTTGGAAACACCTAAAAGGTAAAATGATATACATTTGAAACGGTTAGGGAATCGAATATACAAAACGTCAGAAAAATTTACACCTAAGTAGCGTTTGTGCTCATTTACAGTTAAGAAAGGGGGGGGGGGGAATATCAGGTAGGTTAGAATGATATGAATGCCATATACCGCGAGAAAAATAATAGTACGGATTTATTGGAATTGATATCTAAACCAATCAACAGCCATCGGTTAAGATAACTTGAAATTTCCATTATCACTCCCATACAAATGATTTCTCAATATCTGAACCGATCCTTTGAGGGCACTAATGGCTATTTCCTTCACAATGCTGTGTGTTAGCCCCAGGTTTTTACATTTGTTGGCAAAGAAGGAGGGTATGGTACCTCGTGCTCCCACCATCAGACCTATTACATCAATGTGGGACAGGCTATACTCATCTTTATAGAACGGGATTGTTGGTTCATACAGTAGAACCTCTATTATCCGTGGTAATGAAGGGGGGTGGGTTGAACGGTTATTCGAAAAAATCGGATAATCCGTACCACCAAAAATATTAATAAATTTAGTGAATAATGCTTACACTTTCGTAATTTTCTCTATGGTCTTGTATTGAATATGCTAGATAGTGAATAGGAAATTCACTGATTTAAGTGTGGTTGTTACCAGGGGTTTTTAAGGGGCAAGCAAACTCATTGTATTGGCTCTCTATAAAATAATAGAAATAGTGGAGCTCTCATGTTGTAGATTTAAATTTTATATATACTTTATCCTTGATTTTTATTAAATTGCACATAGTTGTGACTCCAATCTCGTATTTTGAGATGAGCCACAATTTCTCGTTCCCCAAACCACTCAGTTATTTGCAATGTTTATACTTAGAACAACATGATTTCTTTTGTTCCCGTGGAAGACATTTTATGTAGAAGTTACACAGTACGACAACTGAAACAGTAGACTATACTGTGTAAGGTTAGAGTCTTGTAAAAACTCTCTCTAGAAAAAGTAACGTGCTAATATAACGTACAATACTTCATATTATATTTCTATAGCAAAAAAAAAGGGAAAGACAGTCGGATAATCCGCCAATCGGTTAATAGGGTGACGGATAATCGGGATTCTACTGTAGATCCATTTCTTTTCACTGTCCACCTCATGCGGTTGATCTGCATGTGTCTCAAATCTGATGGTGGGATCGAGAATGTATGCCGAGTTGTTCTTAATGGCAATGATATCAAAATTAAAACTAAAACTATTAAAACTAAATGATATGTCAATCTTCATTAAACTATGGTATTCACTTAACTTCAACCTTTGCTTTCTCCGTTTTTAATAAATGGCGCTTGGCCCACTATGGCTCTGAACCCTCCATATCCAATGACTTCAAAATGCTTTTGGGAGTAACACACAATCAGCAAGGACTGTGTATGATTGGTTTCCGGAATAATAATAATAATAATAATAATAATAATAATAATAATAATAATAATAATAATAATAAACCATAGACTACTCAATAGCTAGACTAGTACTAATTACGAATTATTTATGTAGTAAAACTCCCTTTATCTCGGGTTAAAATAAAATAACGTATCTAAAATAATGTAAATAAATTATTAAAGAAATTTAAAAAGTTAGTTAACACTAGGTTTCAACCCGGGTCCAATTCCATCACGACCATTTACTTTGTCACTACGCTACAGAAACCAGTGTAGTATATTGGTTGAATTAGGTGTTATCACTGCTTTCATGTTTGCCTCCTATTTAATTTTGAATTCTTAAATATTAAATAAAATGCGTTTTATGCCATATAGTAGAAATATTATATTCTTGCTATCTGATGTATTCAATCGAAAGATCGTCTCTCATATTATGTAATTTTAAATTAATGTTATAATATTTAATATTTCAGTAGCAATATGGCCGCATTTACAACGAAAGAATATGCAAAAGCAAAAGAAGCGCTTTGCCGCGCTTCTGATTCATGATTGGACGACGTTTCACTTACGTTTCTTTGCGTTTGTGGAATTTAGACTTTGACAATGTTGAATCAGCGCCGCCTTGCGTTCTTTCATTCTAACGTTGATCATAATGAAATATATGGATGGAGCTTGTATTTGTCCAACTTCAGCGAACTTTACCTTAACGAAAATGTAACACAAACGAACGTTAATCGTAATCCCTGCCCAAAAGAGAAAAACAACCATTCAGAGAAACCAACAAAAGCAGTAAAGGCTAACCACAGTTTATTACAATTCCATATGTTTTTATAAATCGACTGTTTTGTCGACCCCTGGTATAGGGTGACTAGCAAATGAGACACTGCATACGACATTCGATGTGGTCGTCGCGCCGGTCACAGAGTGCGGTAGCGTCGAACTCATTAATTAGTCAGTGATGCGGTTACTTTTAACACAGAATATCGTTACAAGCACGGTAATTAATTCCGTGAAATGGAAGCCACGCTGATGAATGACGAGGCCAGTTGTAATAAAGGACGTGTAAGGGAAGAGTCGCTTTTATGACTGCAGATAAAGCCACATCGTAAATTTAGGTGTCTGATATTTTACACGTCGCTAGGAGACTCATCTAATTAAACCTAAGTAAGATTAATATTATAATCTGTGTTGTGGACAGGCGAGCGGTTCAATATATGCAATAATATTAAGTGTTGAGATCTGCTGTAGGATGCGCTCAGATCTAATTAGAGTCATCGTGATGTATTATTCTGATCTTTACAACAGTAGCGCTACTCATTCGTATATTTTTCGTCTTTGTTTTGTGCTACATGTCTGTTTGCTATAACTTCTGCTGGCTGTAAACGCAGATGTTTTAAAAAAAGAGAATAGAAATTTATCTGTAGTCTATCTTAGGGTCCACACCTGTAGAGTAACGGTCAGCGCGTCTGGCCGCGAAACCAGGTGGCCCGGGTTCGAATCCCGGTCGGGGAAAGTTACCTGGTTGAGGTTTTTTCCGGGGTTTTCCCTCAACCCAATACGAGCAAATGCTGGGTAACTTTCGGTGCTGGACCCCGGACTCATTTCACCGGTATTATCACCTTCATTTCATTCAGACGCTAAATAACCTTAGATGTTGATACAGCGTCGTAAAATAATCCAATAAAATAAAAAAGTCTATCTTGGAGATATTTCTTGACTTGTCTCAAATTGTGACCATAATCCTGAAATATGTTGACCACATAAATAGGGAATCAATCAATCAACAATGGCACGACATCCCTGTGTGAGCCCTGGCCTTCTGTAGAAGCTTTTTCCATTCCTCTCTTAACAGAGCCGTTCTTTTCCAGTTCCTTATTCCCAGTATTTGTACGTCCTTTCTCACATCATCTTCCCATCTCAACCTTGGTCTTTCAATTTACCTTATTCCTTCCGGATTAGTGCTAAACACTTTCTTGATATATATACACTCAGGGACAAAAAAAACCGGACACTTTAATATTTGCTGGTATTTTGCAAAACATTATCTTCTCATACAATATTATGGTAGCCATCTGTTGTTATGGAGACGTGTATACATTGTTGATTGTTTTTTGTTTTATAAACATGCCATTACAACCAAATATTCCAATTTTGCTTTCGGAGTCTCAAATATAACAATTTTGTCTCAACCATTTTGTGCTTCATTATCGTTATCATTCGTTATTTCTTTATTTTTACATTTTCTGAGTTTAAGTGGGGTTGTAACATTTGTCTTAAAACAAGATGCGACCTGAAGATGTGGCTCGAGCTGTAGCCCTTTACGGTGATGGACGCAGTGTACGTTACATTGCAAATGTTATGAATATGGCTAGAAGCACAACCCATGATGCCATAAAACGGTATAGAGAGAGCCTAGAATATACCAGAAGACCAGGTTCGGGTCGTCCAAGAGCTACAAATCCAAATGAAGACAGGTATATGGTGTTGAGAGTTCTTAGGGAGCGCAACCTGCCAGCTACTAGTGTAGCCCAGCAATTTGTTAACATGCATGGACGCCCAATTTCGGCTAAAACAGTTAGAAGGAGGTTGAAAGCAAGTGGACTGATATCAAGTAGGCCTGCAACTGGTCCCAGACTTCTCAGGATGCATCGAGTTGAACGACTGCGTTTTGCAAATGATCACAGGGATTGGAGAAATGGACAGTGGAGCTGTGTTCTGTTCACCGATGAGTCCCGTTTCAATCTGTGCTCACCTGATGGACGTGAAAGAGTTTGGAGAAGGAGGGGAGAACAATTTTCATAGTGTTGCATTTCCGAAAATGTGCCGTATGGAGGTGGTGGAGTGATGGTTTGGGCAGAAGTGTGTACGGATGTTCGTACAGAGTTGGTTTTTGTTGAAAATGGAAGACTAACAGCTGATAGGTATATAAATGAATGTTTGGCTGATCATGTTGTGCCATTTGGCCAATTTGTAGGCGACAATTTCGTTTTAATGCACGATAATGCACGGCCGCATATTGCCCATGCGGTCGGTGATTATCTCCAAGAAGTGGGAATCCATGTTCTTCCATAGCCAGCAAGGAGTCCAGACATGAACCCAATTGAACACGTGTGGGACATGCTGGGACGGCATGTTAAGAATAGACGACCGAGACCAGAATCGTTACAAGAGTTGAGGCGAGCACTTGGTGAAGAATGGGAACTTATTCCTCAAGAAGACATTGCTAACCAAATTGAGAGCATGCCAAGACCCATGGATGCAGTTAGTCATGCCAGAGGGGGTAATACCCGTTACTAAAAAGAGTTTTTAATGTTTAAGGCACCATAAAATGAAAAAAACAGTTAGACCAAACGATGCCATAGTTATGCGCCCTTTGTAATTTTTTGTAAATTTTCTCATCAGAGATTTTTTTTTTTCAAATGTTGTCGTATAAGGTGCTAAATGGAACATTATTTTGTTGAAATGGGTTTTGTTCCATTTTGAAATAATTGGCAACAAAATACAAGCAAATATAGAAGTGTCCGGTTTTTTTTGTCCCTGAGTGTATTATTTTAATGTACCGAAGTACATATGATATTTCCATGCAGATATTCTGCGTCATACGATGAAAGAGTAATGGAACGGAGAAAAATTCTCCCCGGCGCCGGGATTTGAACCCGGGTTTTCAGCTCTACGTGCTGATGCTTTATCCACTAAGCCACACCGGATACCACCCCGGCGCCGGACAGAATCGTCTCAGTTTAAGTGCCAACTCTTGGGTTCCCTCTAGTGGCCGCCCTCTGCACTACGTCATAGATGTCTATGAACGTAGGACTGAAGTCCACACATGTGCTGAGGTGCACTCGTTATGAGTGACTAGCTGGCCGGGATCCGACGGAATAAGCGCCGTCTTAAATCATGAAGTGATTTACTCATATCATATATATATAATATATTATTTTAATGTACCGAAATATCAGCACGTAGAGCTGAAAACCCGGGTTCAAATCCCGGCGCCGGGGAGAATTTTTCTCCGTTCCATTACTCTTTCATCGTACTTTCTTAATAGTTCTATCACTCGCCCGCAACACATGCCCGACCCATTGTAGTCTCTTGATTTTTATGGTTGCTACAATATCTGGTTCTTTAAAGAGTTTATGTAGCTCAGGGTATATTTCCTCCTCCATACATTCCGTACCTCCACTGGTCCAAATATAAGCCCTAAAACTCTTCTCTCAAATATATCCAGAGTTCTTTCATCCATTTTTGTCATCGGCCATGTCTCTGCTGCTTAAATTAACACTGGTCTCAATAGCACCTTACACCCTAGATCATATATGTAACAGATAACCCATCGCTATGTTAAAATCGGCAACACTTTGAAGAGAACAACCACCAGGATCGCCACACGTCCGCTGTAAACGAACACGAGATGGTAGTACAGTCGCTAATGCAATTCAAATGGGAATTATGACGTAACTTCTTATGTAACAACTAGATGGCAGGGTAGTAAACCTGACAAAAGTTGTTAACGTCAAAGCCTATAAGGCCGACCTATCTGTTACTTTATATGATCAAGGCTTATACATTAGTATATTTGTGTTTCTTGTTATTAGTTGAGATGTAAGATGTTTCCGTAGTCCATATAAAGTTCTATTTGCTAAAAATGTTCTTCGTTTCATTTCAACATTAATATTATATAGGGAATCCTGCTAGTTATACATGTCTTACGTTTGTGCAGATTCTCTAAACACTTCAAGAGATAAATATTCTTGTATGAAGGTGATTATTATTATTATTATTATTATTATTATTATTATTATTATTATTATTAACCGAGAACTGTGGTGTAATGATTATTATTCCCACCTTTCACGAGAGATCCGGGTTCGATCCCAGTGGCCGGCTTCCTGGCTTAGATTCGTGGTTTTCCAGGTCACTCCAGGCAAATGTTAGGATAGTAGCAGTTTCAAGAGCCAAGAACTCGCTTCCTTTCCAATTCTCATTTACCTCTTCATCATCACTTCTCATCTATCATTCTACCATTTCCCCGCGATGGGCCTTCCACCTGTCCAACGGAGTATCGCACTCAGCAAAGCTGTGTCGCGCGGGTACGACGGTAAACCACTGTAATGTGAAAACACGAACACGTCGGCAATAGTAATAATAATAATAATAAACTTATATTAAATTAATTCTCATCATTTAACCAACTAGCTATCTCTAATTATAATTCTTTACATATTGCATATACCCCTAGACTGAATTGAATTACATCAGCTCATAAATTATTACTTTATATTATAGGTTTATCTCAATTTAAATAAACCTTTAGTAGTCGTTAACTGAACAATATTGCTGGAGAATCTTTAAAGTGTATTGTAAATATTCATAATTTAGGGTAAATATGTATGTAACTGTTTTATTGATTAAGGCTAGTTGAGTGGAAGAGAAGGCCTTATGGCCTTAACTCTGCGAGCGAAAATAAAACATTCTATTCTATTCTATTCTATTCTACAAACCCAACGTTATCCAGTATTTCCTCCTTTTCGCCTTTCGCTTGTGCTAACAGACAAAAAGTGAAAATTGTCTCTCGGAGGTTTTGAAACGTTACAGGTTGTGTATTGCGAGTACAATAATTATGAAAAGTAGGTCTACATATATTTAAAATGAATTAATCTTAATACAGTATAAGTTACGGAATAGAATAATCCTTAGTTTTTCATCTTCACTGTGTGCTGCCATTCCATTTAATATACCCCTATATAGATAACTATAGAAATATACAAAGTATTTTTAATGAAATTTCTAGTCCACCGTTGTGTTGTAACAGTTAGCCTGCCTGACCGTGAAACGAGCGTGCCTGAATTTAAATCCTTGTTGGTACAAGATATCTATTTGAGGTTTTTTCCGAGGTTTTCCCTCAACCCATTAAGAGCAAATGCTGGGTAACTTTCGGCACTGGACCTTGGAATCATTTCACTGAGATTATCACCTTTGTCTTACTCAGACGTTAGATAACCAGGTCAGTTGATAAATAACTAACTAAAAATACTCAACTAGTAATAGTAAGTATAAGATATATTTATTAAGTTTAGGTAAGCTTATCAAACTAATAATAAAAATTTACTACGTTATGAATGGATAATAGAATGTTCTCCTTTCCCACTGAATAATTTTATTGCACTTGGAATTTGTGTCTGAATGGCTCTTTTGCCTACTTGAGTTCTAAAGGAAAACAAATTCAGTACATGTCTGCCTGCCGGATGGCCTGGCTCCGTATTGCTGGTCTATTATTGGCTCTAACAGCATTGACAATCTAGTTGCCTTGTCTCGTCACTTCACTGTCCTCGCCGGAATAAATTATTCGGAAGCTGAATACAAAATAGCTGACCTGCAGCTCACATTTTATTTACACTATTGCATACATTTCAAATGTCTCTATATTTATTTTTCTGGTTGTTCGAGGAAGAATATAATACATCGTGTCCCGCTTAAAACACCAATAAAAGAAATGGCTATAACTTAAAATATCTACGCCAAAAAGAAATAAATGTACCTAGGTTTGGTAGTGCAAATCTTGCAATTTATATAACAGTGGTTGTTATGGAGATTAAGAAATGAATAAATTACAACAAGCTATTAATTCTGTGAAGCTAAAGCCATGTGAAAGCTTGAGGAGTTTTCGTAAAGACAATATTTTCCAAGACAGTGGATTGGTAGAGGATTGGCCGCCAAGGTCACCAGATCTAACACCCTTGTACTTTTTGTTATGGGGATTCGTAAAGGATCATGTGTAAATAATACCAGTGGCTGATCTCTGTGATTTGAAGCGCAGAATTCGCATTGCGATTCAAAATGATGTCATTATTGATAAACTGAGAAATACGTGGATAAAGGTTGACAACAGGCTTGACATCTACTGTGCCAAAGATCAAAATTGTATCAGTAAATGGTGTTTCAATTAAATATGTTTTTCATGGGACCTATGAATTTTCATTTTACAGTTATTATTTATTCAGTTCTCAATCTCTATGACAACCATTGTTACATAAATTGCAATATCTGCCCTACCAAACCTTGATACATTTATTTATCTTTGGCGTATAGATTTTTTTTTAAGTTACAGACATTTCTTGTATTGATGTTTTAAGTGGGACGGGGTGTATGTATTATTGTATTAACTACTTTAGAACGATCTCATGATAGTCTGGGAGTAGAATTAAGGTTAATCTTAAGTGTGAGATCTCTTTGAATAAGGAATATAACATGTAACTGAAATTTATCGCGTTGTGGATTTAGTTTTGAACTTGCTTGAAGAATGGTTCCGTCACTGAAAGAAATCTTGTTGAGATGCTCGAGCTTGTTCTTTCGTATACTTATTCGGCATATACAGAATGGACCGTAAACAGTGTTATTAATTTCAGGGGTTATTCTTTGAGATATTTCACACAAAAATTTGATACAATTTTGCTCGTTTTTGCTTCCTTTTCGAGATATTTTTATATGGAACATTTCATAGCGAGTTTTGGGAAAGCCATTGATTTTAATTCCCAATATGTTGAGTCAATTTAAGAGAGCAGTGTATTATAATAATAAATCATTCAAGAATTTTAGTTTTGTCCTTTAAATATGCAGAAATTTGATATTCATAAAGTTATATTTACTCGTCAAAATTAGGAAACTCGCTTTGTTTGTTCCTTAAAAATTGACTCTTGCAATAACGTATAGGTAACTTCATGAACTTGTTTCGTAATTTTCTATTATTTAGACCTTACTTGATTCATAGATTTCAACATTTTTTAAATTTCATTTAAGTGTCACCATCGTGCTTTTTAGGTTGGTACAAACAACGTGGTTTAATATTTTATTTATAAATTGTCACTATTATTATTATTATTATTATTATTATTATTATTATTATTATTGCTTCATTTTATCTTTATGCACAAAGAAATTGATATTAGTAGCACAGCATGTTGGACTTCAACTATCTCCTCATAGAGTAATAACATCCAGGTACCATCGATTTCACAATTGAAGACCTCCCTCAAAGAACGTTGTATATCATATGCAAAAGCCGTTGATATACAACCTTCTTTGAGGGAGCTCTTCAATTCTGGATTCTCTTGATGCATAGAAAGAAGGTTAATTGAATCGGTATATCAGACATATAATTTAACAACTGCACATCGTTTCAATGTCCCTTTCTGTGTCCGTTTTGTTGATTATTACAGTAATAATCACTCGGTAGGTTAGCACTATTTTTCAACACCTTGAGACTCGTTTTTTCATTTAATGGTATTTCATATTTGTACCTTACTTCGTTGCAATTGTATAATGATTTAAAAGTGTGTCATTACTTTACAGACACCCTGTAAATTCTCATTTTATCTTGCCGGCTCTGAAATATTTCTTAGCTACAGAAGGACGTTATCGTAGAGTTGCCTTGCTATGCAGTGCTAATGTAATGGGTAATATGTGGCAATTGAAAATACATGGTTTGGCTTTTATTTTATTATTGGTTGAATTTCATTCCTCATGTTAACAAGCTCTCCCATCCCATGCGCCCCGCTGTGCATTTAAACCCATTCAAATTGTTTTCCATTAGAGGGTCATTTACACGCTCCAAAATAGCCATATAAGCATCGCATATTCTCTAAATAGCCTCTATAATTTAAAAGGGACATGTAATTACCAAAGACTAGACATTCAGGGATGGGACAGAGCTGAGTTCGATTGCGCAGTACAATGTAAGATAAAATTAAGCGTTTATCCTGCATGATAATCTGATACTATGTTACTTGCGCAATAAAACTAAATGTCGCACTCATTTTAGTCAGCATCGTATTTGAATGAGTGGTGTCATTTCATTTTCTCTCATGTGGGTTAGAAAAGAACACTTAAAATGGTAGCTTACGCCCTAGACGGCGCCATCGCAGCGACCAGAATCATGTTTTTTTTTTTAAATCGAGTTCTGAAATGAAATTTATGAGAACAACACTAGGATATACTCGCTTGGACTGCAAAAAATGAGGTTATCATGGAATAATTTCAAGTACAACCAGTCTCACAGTTTATAAACAAGTACCAGCTGCAGTGGAAAGACTGTATCCGACGAATGAATCGTAATAGACTTCTAAAAGTCATGCTTCAATACCGTCCCCAAGGGAAGAGATTTTTGGGCAGTCAAAAAAAAAAAAAGTGGACCAAGAATGGTTCACTGAGACCGTAGCAGGCCTTGGGCCTTATACTGGTTTGGACGATGATGATACTTGATTAAGTTATATTAACTGCTACGTTATCAAGCCTTGATAGAATTTTTGATACCGAGATGGTATTTTGGCGAGATAAGACCGAGGATTCACCATGGATTACCTGGCATTCGCCTTACAGTTGCGGAAAATCTCGAAAAAAAAAAAACAACAGTTGCTCACTAGTGAATTGAGCCGGAGAATTTATGGACGTAAAATTTGTTAGCGAGGGCGATTTTAGGCGAAATTGGCGAAAACATATATTTTAAGTTTGTTTCGTTTATTGAATTAGTTGCTGAATGTTAGATTTATTTATTATTAGTTGTGTTTTATAATAAATATGAAGTCCCCCAAAAAATTAATTACGATGTAATGGGGTTTTTCCAACAAACAAACAAAGTAAGCAAACCATTGCTATTTTTCTAAGTATTAGATTGAATGAAAGTATGAACAAATGTTATAATCTATGTAAATACTACAGTATAAAATCACAAAGAAAATGTTTTTTTCTGCTGCAACAGACATTTTTCTTATCAGGACTTAAAAGGTATGAAGTAATTGATGTTTAGATTGTCAAAATCAATAAATGTTAGTTTATTATTCCGTGTATAAAACAGTTTTCTACATTACGTATTTTACATGTAAATTACTCGCCCAACCCTGACCGTACCGAATACAAAGACGTAGTTCTGCGTTAAAAAAAAGAAAGAAACAAACAAGGTAATCAGCTAAAAAGCGGGATTCTAGCGCACCTTCTGGCCAAGAGATTACTCCATCACCTGAGCTACGCTGGTATCCCTGAATTATTATTGTGAAGTGGCATTTGAATGCATACCAGTGAGATTCACGATCATTCGGATAGTATAGAGCCGCTACTTTTAGCAACTGAATCTACAATTATTCATTAAAGCTTTAATAAGTATTTTTTCTTAAATTATCGTTCAGTTGTTAAAAATAAAATTGTTCCATGTACTGAAAATAGGTAGAGCAGGTGATTCATTTTCTTGCGAGCTATAGTAATGTACGAAATCGGTTCTGCACTCAAACGATTTTGCCTGCTAGGAATATAAAGCCACTTGTAACATTAAGGAACGGTGGAATTGCTTGTAGCATGAGTTGCATCACAAGTGGGTTGTTTCGACAGCACTGACAATTGTGTGTCTCGAGGAAACTTTGCTCATGCTCTGTGTGATACGTAACTGCACAGTATAGCCACTACCAACGCAATCATCAGTCCGTGTTCAGCACAGAGAAATGCTTTTGTCAGCTTAATATCTTGAAACACTACGTTCTACGAGCTTACGTCGCACTCACATTGTTCTAAATTGAGGTACAAACTTCATTTCCTTTCAGCCAGGCATCTCATTTCTTCATACCAGTACAGCAATTATTATATAAGCCATACGTATCTTATTTCGAGTGCCCATTCTTTTTTTAGTTTCCTTATACAGGATGAGTCATAAGTATGTTTGGAAAACGCGTGAGCGCGCTCCCGGATCAAAAATAAGAACAATTCCTTATATGAAAATTTGACGGAAAATGCTTATTTATTGGAGAAATGGTCATACTTTGTTTTTGTTCTTTTTTGTTGTGTCACAAGTACATGTTTGGAAACTTGTCATTTAACGCTTACAAAAGATGCTCAATGTGTCCCCCTCCATTGTTTACACATGCCTGAGCACGAAGTACACACGATTGGCGAGTTCGCTCAAACACCGTGTTGTCATCATGGATCAATTGGCATGCATTTTCAACACGTTGCAATAGCTCCTCTGCATCATTCACTGGTGTTGCATAGACGACAGCCTTCAAGTGATCCCAAAGGTAAAAATCTAATGGGGTGAAGTCGGGTGATCTGGGTGGCCAAGGCACTGGGCCACCACGTCCAATCAAAACAAAAATAGTGTACTACTGTCTTATCATTGTGTTGTTTTTAAACAAACACTGGTACAAAATCTAAACAAAAACAATACAATAATATGATCAGATACTTATGAAAACAAAAGTCACTATTACTCCAATAAATAAGCATTTTCCGTCAAATTGTCATATAAGATATTGTTCATATTTTTTATCCAGGAGCACGCTCAAGCGTTTTCCAAACATACTTATGACTCACCCTGTATAAGGTACACTTCATCCTGTTTGCTTATTGTGTTCGCCTTGTTACTTTGTAGTTTTATTTATTGCTCTGTCCGTCTCGTGAAGCGTTCTCTTGCAGAGACATCATCAATCGCAATAGAGAGTTACTGTACACTGTACAGTAATATCACAGTCTAGTATATGCAGTCACGAAGCTCAATATGTAGTAAATATGCATCCATAGATAGTTCCTAACCACTAGGATCGCTACTATCGCCTCATCACAGACAATACTCTTTCGAATTCTGCACACCTCAACACCAAATTACCTTTCGTCTCGTTTCTCTTATCTATACTCTAACCACGACGTAAATACCAGATCACTTATCTGTGGCACGCTAAATATACCTCTTCATAGAACATCTTGTTATTCCTCATCTTTTACAATATCCACCTCGCGTCAATGGAATTCCTTGTCACAAAGTATTAGGGGCTGCAAGACAACAAACACCTTTAAGAACAGCTTAAAAGATAACCTTATTAGCATTTCACTCCAATCATACTGATTTAAAATATTACTGACTACACTGTTGCTTTTTTTCTTTAGACATCATCCTGATTGTGCTGCATTTTCAAAATTGTCTCATAATAATCTCTTTCTATTATCTAATATAATTTGAAATATATTAACATTCTATGTATTTTAGTTTAATTCTGCTACCCAGTTTATTTCAGTGTTTAATTAATAGTTCATAGTATTTTGTTGTTTAATTCGTAAATAACTCTTGTATACATGTAACTCTCATCTAAATCAAATTGTTGAATTCTTTGTAAGTTCATGCATATGTATATACACTTTTTGCTGGTTGTGTGGAAGAGAAGGCCTTACGGCCTTAACTCTGCCAGCTAAAATAAATCATTATTATTATTATTATTATTATTATTATTATTATTATTATTATTATTATTATTATTATTATAATATGAAATAGTACTGGCACAGTCTATTGTTCCTTGTACCCTCACAACTCAAGCTTCGTGACTGTATATACTAGACTGTGGTGATATCACTTATTGCTGATAGTTTTTCTGTAATTTAACTGACCTTAACGAGTATTTCATTTCGTGACCACAGGTCTAGAAATAATTATCCCATGACAATAAACATGAATTTAAAAGAGAAATTAAATTAGCGATGAAAACTATTTTACATGTGTGAAATTAGGCTTAATAAATTTTATACAAACAATTGGAACCTATCAGTGCATTAAACTATTTTTCCTATGAAAACAGGGATTATAAATGCATACCAGTCTTCTGCAAATATGAAATTCATGAATAAACCTTTGAGAGTAGCTCAGTCGGCAGAAGCACTTGTCTTCTGATCCGGAGTTGCACTCGGACATGAATTCGATTCCCGCTTGGGCTGATTACCTGGTTTGGTTTTTTCCAAGGTTTTCTCCAATCGTAAAGCGAATGTCAGGTAATCTGTGACGAATCCTTGGCCTCATCTCGCCAAATACCACCTCGCTATCACCAATTCCATGGACGCTAAGTAAGCTAGTAGTTGATACAGCATCATTAAATAACCACCTAAAAACGCTGGTGTCGGATAGGTTTCATTTATTTATATCTTAAAATATCAGTGTTATTGTGAACTCATTTTCGATATGGGTATGGAAGGGGAAAGATAAATTTTAGTTTGAGATGAACTTCCGTGTTGGTAGATTCGTATAATATTAACCATCATGAAACAAACTCTCTTTCTGATAGCTCATTCTATCTCCTCCCGCGGTTAGCGTGTCTGGCCGCGAAACCAGGTGGCCCGGGTTCGAATCCTGGTCGGGACAAGTTACCTGGTTGAGGTTTTTTCCGGGGTTTTCCCTCAACCCAATATGAGAAAATGATGAATAATTATCGGTGCTGGCCCCTGGACTCATTTCACCGGCATTATCACCTTTATCTCATTCAGACGCTAAATAACCTAAGATGTTGATAAAGCGTCGTAAAATAACCTACTATTCCCTCCCACACAGCTTATGCCAGGTCTCGCCTCCACATGTTATAACCAGAGAAAGGAAGTTCATGCCCTAAAAACGTGAAGAATGTGTATGCATTTATGCCGTAAAAATAGATAAATATGCTACAAAATATGCATTACCAGTCTTAGATTATTTTAACAGAATAATAAGGTATAGGTAACTTACGTTTAGTCTATGGATTTTGAAGTGCTTGCCTCATTGCTGAATGCTCCATTTATGCTGTTACAGTTCACAACTAAGCAGTGACGTATGTTTACTGTTGTCTCTCAGCATAGCTTTGTAGCGCGAAAATCTTCTTTCTACGTCACAAGAAGTAAGAGGGGCTTGCGCAAAAGCTGTGAGCTGTTCTGTTGATTTTTGGGGTGTTTTTCCTTCTAGAATATCTTGAATTTCTTTAAGTTGATAATAGCCAGGGTTTTTGGAAAGAATATTTGCTGTTTTCTCGCTCACTTTATCTCCTACATTTCCTGGCACTGATGTTAAACTGGATATTGTTCTATCGAAATCTGCTGAAGACTGCAGTAAAGAACTTGAGAGGCTTCCTATGAGGGCGTCATCGTTACGTTCAAAATTCATAAACATAAATTAGTCGTGTTTACGAGGTTACACACTTTTAAAAATGAGGGAAAGACAAATAAACGTACATAATATGCAGTTTCCCTGCATAAATGTTAAAATATTATGCTTTTATAAATAAAGGCAAAATTCGCACTTTTATGCACAATAAAAGTAATAGTTATTTATTTATTTATTTATTATTTATTTCTGTATTTATTTATTTATTTATTTATTTCTGTATTTATTTATTTATTTATTTATTTATTTATTTAATGTATATAACAGGACAAAGCCCCAATTACAATAGAAGTACAGATATTTGTTTAAAAAAAAACATAAAATTGCATATAACATGAAAAAAGAGATAAACCGATACAAATGCAAGATACGAGTGTAATAAATGAAAAATACCAAATAAAAATAAATTAAAAAGAGTTAAGTATAGATACCATAGCCAAAATGTAAAATGTAGCTATAATTGGAAAATTACAGAGTAAATACAGAGTGATTTATATAGAACTGACACATTTCTTTCTTTAATTATTCCCTTGGAAATTCATTCAATGACCCAATTTTAGCACCAGATTAAGCAGAATGTTCTGGAGTTTCGATTCCTTGTCACTAGAAGCGCAGATGTTTATGTTTTATTCCTATTGTTGGCAGCACTGACCCAATTTTAGCACCAAATTAAGCAGAATGTTCTGGAGTTTCGATTCCTTGTCACTAGATGCGCAGATGTTTATGTTTTATTCCTATTGTTGGCAGCACTGACCCAATTTTAGCACCAAATTAAGCAGAATGTTCTGGAGTTTCGATTCCTTGTCACTAGATGCGCAGATGTTTATGTTTTATTCCTATTGTTGGCAGCACTGACCCAATTTTAGCACCAAATTAAGCAGAATGTTCTGGAGTTTCGATTCCTTGTCACTAGATGCGCAGATGTTTATGTTTTATTCCTATTTTTGGCAGCACTAGATGCGCAGATGTTTATGTTTTATTCCTATTGTTGGCAGCTGTTTTCGACATTTTGTGTCAACGTGAAAATGCAGTACGCATTAAATCAACGACTCTTCCTTGTGAAGCAATACTGGATTACGAATTCAATTACAGCTACTCAAAGGGCATACCAGAGAGAATTTGGTGTACGCAATCCTCCCAAAAGAAACAAAATACTGGGACTGGTAAACAGATTGGAAACAACTGGATCTCTGGTGTGTGAAAAGGGCAAGCATCGTTCATCTAGGCTTCCCACGGTTGTTGTTGACGTAAGAGCACGACTGGAGCAGTCACCCGAAAAATCATTAAGACGTTTGTCTTTGAGTTTGTTGAGCAACTGGACGATGTAGAGCTGAGTCAAGGATATTGTCAGCAAGATGGCGCTACATGCCATACATCAAATGAATCCATGGAACTACAGTAATTGCAAGTTTCTTTGACGACCGAATAATTTCCAGGAACCTGTGGCCACCGAGATCTCCGGATTTGACAACGCCGGACTTCTTTCTATGGGGTTACTTAATGTTCTAAAATTCCTCTACATTTTAGGTATAATAAGTTGTCGCTAGCACAATTCGTTTTGAAACAATTAATGAAAGAAATGTGTCAGTTCTATATAAATCACTCTGTATAACATATGTTAATCAATTGAAGGGGTCGGTGCAATAAGGTGCTAACCCTCACTTTTGTGAAAATTGAGATTTATGCACAAACATACGTGGAATAATATTGTGCGCTTTCTGTCAAAAGATGGTTCTGGTATGATTATAAATTTCGCGACAGGAAATGAATATCCTTTTTTTCTAATCAATGTTAAGAGTCATTTGTTTTGAGCAATAAAGCGCCAACCTATACCAAGTTGGAAGGAGAGAGTAGCCAAATGAACAGATTATAAAAAAATAAGTTAATTGAAACGATGACGTGATTAACTACACTGATGATAGCATCGACGACCCAGATTATATTATATCTGACTGGTAATGAAGGCACATCGGAAGAGGTAAGGATTAATTTAATTTCTCATTATTAAAATAGTATTGAGGGATGACACCTTCTAGCATCAAAGTTAAACATTATAAAAGTTACATATATGAGTATATATATATATATATATATATATATATATATATATTATTTTACTCCACTGTTTCAGTGTGAATTAAACATATCAAGGGAACCTGAGATCACTCACATCAAATTCCCTCCAAACAGGAAAAGAAAGCGTCACCATCAAGACTGGGAAGGTTTTAAACACAAGAGAAGGAAAAATAAAGGACAACAATATACTTCACTATTCAACAAAGAAGTTATTCAAACTACAGCGATTGTGATTTTGGTAGCATACAGTAGAGTTGTATTCTCGGAGACACTGTTCCACCGTTTATACTACAGAAGACTGGTCTAATTTAATTTATTCCGTGGAGTAACGGCTAGCGAGTGTGGCCGCGAAACCAGGTGGCCCGGGTTCGATTCCCGGTCGGGGCAAGTTACCTGGTTGAGGTTTTTTCCGGGGTTTTCCCTCAACCCTGTATGAGCAAATGCTGGGTAACTTTCGGTGTTGGACCCCGGACTCATTCCACCGGCATTATCACCTTCATCTGATTCAGACGCTAAATAACCTTAGATGTTGATAAAGCGTCGTAAAATAACCCATTAAAATAAAATAAAATAATTTAGTTAGGTTGTATAAATGTTCAGAATAAATTTATGTTTGTTTATTCATTCGTAATCCCTCTCAAAGCAGTGTCCAACCATCTGGTGCAATAAGGTGCTAACCAACATAGACATCCCCGATTATCAAATAAGCCTGTAATATAGGTCTTCCAAATTCTGTAAAATGTTTCAAAATTACATAAATGTAACTTAAGAGTCACAGCTTCACATTGAAAGCAGTTTCAGCATTTAAATTTCAATATTTGGAATTATGCGTTTTTCTAAACTTTAAAATGCTCATATCTCAGAAGTAACTATGTGTGGGTTAACACCTTATTGCACCGAGCCCTTCAATTCAATATACAGTATTATATAGTAGGTCTAATAGGCTTAATTTATTTATTTATCATTGTATTCAGAAATTTGTGATTCATGTTGATAGAGAACAAATATGCAAATGCATGAACTTCCCTTCCCTAGTTATAACACTGGCCATGACAGCATTTCTGTATTGAAATCCGCGACCGCAGCTCTTCGTTCCCCTCGAATCCTATGTGGCATTTTTCAACCCAGAAGGAAGTTCACGGTTCATTCGAGTGGATAAGGCGAATGCAGAAAGTGGAGCATAAAAGAACATGCAAAGTAACGTCTGGCCTGCGATAAGACTGTGCCAACTGTTCTCGGGGGATTTCGGAAGAGATGCTGAAGCAAGATACAAACAATCTACATGAAAGCTTTACAATCTACAGATGCACCACAGCATATAGACTTGCAAATAGTAATTACGGGATAGCGGGACACATATATTTCGTTAATGAGTGTTCTAGATGTATGGCGGGAAGAGGAAGAATTGTGATTTCGGAGGTCTAAATTCATCATTGTTAAAGCGTCGTTTGTCATTGTCAGTCGCGGAGAAGTCATCGGTAAGGTACAATGCGAATAATTAACAATAATTAATAGTAACTTCCTCGCTTCACTATAGGCCTATAACCATGGGTGGGCAACTCGTGCTCTCAAAGTGTCAACACAATCTCAATGCAGGTAGAACTGACTCTGTACTAGCTGTACTGTCTATGTGCGGTTCTTTCAAGACACAAGTTCGATCGCGTCTGCAGTAAGTGGCGGCTCGTTTTAAGTGAAAAAGAATATAATTCCCAGATCATTTCCCTTTAGTTACGAGTAAAAAGAGAATTTTTTTTATTAAGAAGAGAGGTAAAGCTTGTATTCTATTACACTTTCTTACGCATGACATTTTATGTTACAAATAAACAGTGAAGGTTTTAGTAAAGAAATACTGTCTGCATCTGCTTTAGAACAGCTAAAGGTAAAAATCAGATATCAACAAGGTGTCCACACCTGTGGAGTAACGGTCAGCACGTCTGGCCGCGAAACCAGGTGGCCCGGGTTCGAATCCCGGTCGGGGCAAGTTACCTGGTTGAGGTTTTTTCCGGGGTTTTTCCTCAACCCACTAGGAGCAAATGCTGGGTAACTTTCGGTGGTGGACCCCGGACTCATTTCACCGGCATTATCACCTTCATTTCATTCAGACGCTAAATAACCTTAGTTGTTGATACAGCGTCGTAAAATAACCCAATAAAATAAATCAACAAGGTAAGACTGATATCAAATATCATTAGCACGTTGTGCGTCCGAGTTACAGAATTGCGCGACATATAATCGACTAGCTAAGAACATTTATGGATAAATTTGAAATGTGGTAGTATCATGTAGAACATAGAAAATTTCCATTTCTTTGACTATAAACTATCTTGAAGAGTGATAAGAAAATCTTCTTATCAAATATAAGACCCTACTTCAAGACCTACAGCAGAATTCACTGCTAAGTTTGGCTTACGCCGATAGAAAATACAGAAAATGTATAGCTTGAATTAATAAATCTACAGAACAGCACGCCACTCATATTCCAGCAGAATCAGGAATCGAACTGTTCGTAATGTTGCCTAAGTAGAATTTCCAAATATATTCTTTGGTTCCATATATACTGTATGTGCTTGAAGCAGGGTTTAATACAAGAAAGAAGTGTAAAAGCTCTCAAAGTAAAGAAAGAGCTCAGAAGTAAGCTTATTTCATCTGCCTTGACATGTAAAAAATACTTCCTTGAATTTGTTATTGTTTGCGAATACAGACTATTACCTTTATGAGAACAAAGGTATACGCTTTAATGTATAAAGACTTGTAAATTCTAGCGTTCTACGTTTCAAATAAGACATATAATAAGAAATATTAACAAATAGTGTAATAATAAATAAGCGTTGCAGCTATATTTGTACAGGGACATCATTTTATTTTTACTAACATTTTTAATATTAACCTGGCTATACCTTTAGAGAACCGGAAACACCGTTTGCTACTCCCTTCCACGATTGTAGTTCGGTGATACTGACGTAAAACACAAACAAATCACTTTACTAGGTATAGGAGGGAAGAAAAGTAGTTCATCCATTTACGTAAACTAGGAAACATCGCGATTTTGAATTTGATAATTTTCATTAGGTTTTTGTTTAAACAAAATGCAGTACTGTATTAAGAATAAGTGTTTTTACTCACGAACTGAGTTATCCATGCGAACGTATCCATTATGCAGTGTATATTATACTGTCTACAGCACATCAGCATACAATATAGAGAATGAAGTGAAATTGAAAAATAATCATAATATGGATATTTAAACACATTTTTGAAAATGGTGGCCGTTCATTTCGATACAGGCTTCAGTTCTTTTATGCATATTATCGCACTATAGACTATTTCATCTAATTCCAATTGCCAGTTTCGTCCTTCATACTAGTAACTCATGTTGAAATAATTCTGTACCTACTCTATAAAAGAGTACCTTACGTACTGTAAATTCAGTCTTCACTTCTGCCTGACCCGCACAGATAAAATTACTCAGACATGCTATCTACTGTCCGTCCAAGTGGTTATGTAGAAGGATCGTAGAAAGGGGGGAAATCACGTGACAGTTAATTACTTAACGAGACCCTTTTATTTAAGTTATTTTAAACAGTTGTATAATATTACGTAAACGTCCAATTCCTAACAGAAATTAATGTTTTCAGAAAAGAGCTCAGACAGCCCAGCTTTTACAGAGGGGCGAGCAGAAGCAGGTGGGGGAAATCGGGATGCGACGTAGGCAAACGGACAGTACCTGTGCGAAAATATGATTCAATATTGAAAGCTCTTTCGTTACTGGAAAACGCGAACATATTTCTGGAACGTACTATGCTCACTAACTCAGTGCTGTTTACTATATTCAGCCTTGATTCTGTGTGGAGGACAGTTCGAACTTCATTAGTAGAAGGGGTGGGAGTGAAGTACATTCAAAAACTCAGGTACAATAAAAATTGAAGTAAAAATAAAATGATGTCCCTGTAGTATCTTGAAAAGGTTGTATTTAGTTTATGTTTCCAGTACTAAACTAATTTACAAAGCTAGGAAATAATATACTTTTGTTATGTGTTCAGATATAGTCTGTCTAAAATTACTATAACTTAATTATTGTACCATGCGTCATTCTGAAATTCAAATCATGGAATAGATATCACGATCACCTGCATGAGCCGCCAGAGCGCACCGTGGCTTTTGCAGCGAAACTACAGAAAACTTGTAACTACTGCGGCTGGCTCCGTCTGCCTTTCTCTCTTTCAAGGTTTTCTAGCACTTTGGGAGCACGAGTTGCCCATCCAAGCCTGTAACAGATACAGAAGTCGCGATCTTGCCGTGATTGATAACCAATTTCAGCAGAAAATGAAGTGCCGATACCTGGATTACGTTTACGTCTATCAGCGAGAAGGATTACACAACACCCATAATCATATCTTATGACGCTGAGATTACACAACTTGTGTAGTCATGGGAGGAAACCTCACCCTGGAAAGGTGTCACAAAGGCTGCTGCAGCTGGTGACGATGGTAGTGGAAGTGTTAATAGCGATTGTGGTTGTTGTGGCGGTGGTGATTTGCGTGAAACTATTGTAAGTACCTCAGGATAAGGTCATAATCGACACGGTTTAGACGAGGGGTGTCAAGGTCAACGCTTCTGTTGTGTGGTGGTAGCGTTGTTAGCATACGAATAATTAAACGGCGATTAACGATAGTGGTCCAAACGCCAAAAACCTGTTTGTAGATATTGACCATTGAAATAAACCTGTTGTTTTTTATCAAACACAGTCGACCTGGTTGGCGAGTTGGTATAGCGCTGGCCTTCTATGCCCAAAGTTGCGGGTTCGATCCCGGGCCAGGTCGATGGCATTTAAGTGCGCTTAAATGCGACAGGCTCATGTCAGTAGATTTACTGGCATGTAAAAGAACTCCTGCAGGACAAAATTCCGGCACATCCGGCGACGCTGATATAATCTCTGCAGTTGCGAGCGTCGTTAAATAAAACATAACAACAATTGTCAAACATTTTATGCAAGAAGTATTATAACATTCATACTATTGCAAAAAAAAATAGCACAAATAATACCAAAAAAGGCTAACCGATTTCTGATAAGAGACCAGCAGTTGAATTAATATTTAAAAGCAAAATAAATAAATGAATTTTATGCAGTAAACGAATTTTTTCTTATAAATAGCAGCAAAATTTAGATATTGCAGTCTTGATTTTTTCCGAGTTAAATTCTGCAGTGCTCGGGAAAAGTGACATCAGTCAGTTTCCACAAACCTTTTTTGATAATTTATTGACAACTTACGGAACATCTGCTCGTTTGGAAAAAAATACGTAAGTATTTCTCACATTACAATAATTCATACTGAAAAAAATCAAATCGACATAAACCAGTGTAAGTTGTCAATAAATTATCAAAAAAAGGTTTGTGGGAACTGACTTGTGTCACTTTTCCCAAGCACTACAGAATTAGCCTGCCATCAACAGATTTGTGCAGATCTAATTTTTTTTAATTGTCGGTTGGTCTGTTATTGTGAAACTCCGTCCAATTGTCGTAACAGAGCAGTCCTTTAGTCTCCTATGATATTTTCGTAGTCCACATTATATTTATTATTATTATTACTATTATTATTGCGTCAACGAGAAGAGCAGACATTATAGCCATCAATCGCCGGAATCAAAGAAGCCTCATTCTTGACCCCACTGTCCGTTTTGAGAAGGATGATCAACAAGCCAATAACGTTAACGATGAAAAGAAGTCTATTTACAACCCATGTATTCCTCACTTCATTGAGAGATACAAAATGAATATTAATACATGGGAAGTGAAAGGACTTCTTTTTGGCGCTAGGGAGCTTCATTTAAGTTAACCAAAACCATTCTCCTTTCTCTTAAATATTCTATTGAGGACATTAAACAAAATTTGTGTAATGGTATTGAGAGATTCATTATCCATTTTACACAATCATTTGTATAATACTATGTTTTTTTTTTTCACTTCATTCCATTACTCTTCAATGTATTTTCATCTCATGTTTCTCCGAAATCAAATTGCACTTTATTTTTAAATTTATCATTGTTCCGTATTCTCTCCGCAATCATATTGTATTTTTCATTTAACCTCTGCTTTGTATTGTGGATCCTAATGGTCAGCCGTAGATTTCGGCCAGATGTCCCAAATTGTGGAATTTGTTGTATGTTAAATTTCAAGATCTGTGCCACTTCTTCGCATAAATATTTTACGTGATTACCAAAATGTGATACAGAAATAGTTCTTCTCTCTCAGTTGGAAATTAATTGCTGAGATATCCATGTCTGTAGCCCCGGGCAGGGTCATTTCGAACGCAAGTGCACATGTAGTAGCCTATAATGACTTTCCAGCAGATACGCTGAGGTTCTGGTAGCATGTTACTGTGCTACAGCTACGTGCATTCGTCTTGACACCCCTGAGCTAGACTTTTCGATCCGTTTCGGCTGCTTATCCAACTGCTGTCACTATCTTGCGACAGATCTTTCTTTCTTCCTTCGTCAGGGTAAGCTGTTTATACTATTTTTATGTGTCTTATTGTTCATTGAGTAAGTTCGAATGTCGCTTTGCTTTACTTTTCTTTTATCTTTCTTGTATATTTAGCCATTGACTTTAATTCTTATCTGTGTAGCCTTGACTTTCTACTTTCTCATTGTCATTAAGTAGTTTGATGCTGCAAAAAATGCGATAACGAGATAGTAACGGGAATTGCTGATACTTAAAAGTGGTTTTAGACATACCGTGTGTCTGTCCGTATATCTTTATGTGAACAGGGATTATACCTAACATACTGGACTAATTTTTTTCATATCTACAGTATCTATGAGTCAATTAATCAGTGAATGATGCACGTGAAATACACCGTGACGTCCACATCTATCGAGTGACGGTCAGCGCGTCTGGCCGCTAAATCAGGTGGCCTGGTTTCGAATCCCAGTTAGGGAAAGTTATCTGATTGAGATTTTTTCAGGGATTTTCCCTCAACCCAATCTGAGCAAATGGTGGGTAACTATCGGTGCTGGTCGCCGGACTCATTTCACCGCCATTATCACCTTCATCTCATTCAGATGCTAAATAACCTGAGATGTTGATACAGCGTCGTAAAATAACCTACAGAAAAATACGCCATGTCCCTAAGTCTCGGTAGCATTACAATGAATTATCTTATCTCTGAAACCACGTGACATAGAAAAGTGTTTTTTTTTTTACCAAATTTTCTACAACTGTGAAGGCCTTGTTTACGTTTATTGCGCCTCAGTGTATTCCCCTATGGTTGCTCTCGGGATGTCAAGGCGATATTCCATTTCTACCCATACATGCTGCAGCTTATCAACAACAGCATACCTTCTTATCCTTCTGCGAAGGGTAACAAGATACACAATCCTTGATGTACTCCCCCTCCCCAGGGAAAAAATCCAAGGGGGTGAAATCAGGAGAGCGCGGGGGCCATCCAATTGGTCCGCCACGGCCTATCCGTTTCCCAGAATATCCCTAACATCATTAGACCAATGAGAGGCGCACCGTCTAGTTCAGAATATTATGATTGGCTGCAACTCCTCTACCTCGGGAGTATGTAGGCTAATGTTCAAGCACGTCATAGTAAAATATTCCTATAATACTGTCCTCAATAAATAAAAATTGACCATCACAAAACACCGAGGCACAATAAATAGAAAACAGACGAGACGGACCGCATGGAAAACTACACTTGTTTCCATAGTGCTACGAGTGACGTCATGGTAGGCCTATGACCAAAAAAAATAAAACAATTTTATCCGTGATTTCGCTATTAGAAGAATATCCTACCGAGCAAGTTGGCTCAGACGGTAGCGTTTGAGATTCGCATTCGGGAGGTCCCGAGTTGACATCTCGTGGCCGACCAATCTGACTGGGGTTTTCATGGTTTCCTTCAATCACAAAGGCAAATGCCGGATTGGAAATTCACACGTCATGATTCATCACCGCCTTATAGCATAAACATTAATCAGAATTTATAATAATAAGTTCCATGAACACAAGCCATCTACAACTCACAATAGAAATAGAAACTCAACAATAGTAACAACGGCCTACTGATATACCCACAGTTCCTAACACACGATATGATCACATATGTTAAAGCGTATATAAATAAATTTAACAGAAAAAGAATATATTATTTAACGTGAAGTACTGTTAATTTATAAATAAATAGTCATAAAATCGTAATTATATATCACAAATATTTCAATGTTCAAATAATGTTTGTGCTTTATTCCTTTGTTTTGTTTTTTGTTTTTGTTTTCTTTTCTTTTCTTTTTTTTTTTTTTTGGTAGAAGTTGTTATATAAATTTATTACAATCTCTTTACTGCTGATTATTATTGTGCATGACATATATAAGGCACTTATAACATAAATTGTTTCATTAGTATACAACTACAATTCCTTATTTAGGCCTACTATAACACTTTGTACATCCCTGCCTTGACGCTGCGAGTCGTAGTTACATGCGTCTTTTACAGCGGAGATAAAGAACCTACCTAAAGGATGCCCCAACATCAGCACAAGATTTTTAGTCATAATCGCCAAACAGTAAGTAGAGGCGCAAATTGCTATATGTCAATATCCGCGGCGTTAGTAAACACAAAAATCGTGGAATAATGAAAGGAGAAACGCCAGTACTAAAAATTCTAAGTATGTATATGGATATCACATATATGAACATTTCGTTAATCTTCTGAGACCCTAAATTTGTTTAGTGTAGAAAAAAAAAATCCAAATTGCGTGGTTGAGGTAATAATCTTTTTTATAGGCCTATACGAATAGATAAAAAAGAATTCTTACCTACATTTTTGTGACGAAAATAATAATAATAATAATAATAATAATAATTATTATTATTATTATTAGTATTATTATTATTATTTATTTATTTATTTATTTAATCTGGCAGAGCTAAGGCCAGTAGGCCTTCTCTTCCGCCCAGCCAGACTCTAATTGTAATTGAATACAATTGCTTACATAGTTATTATATTAATATCTAGACCATAAAACAACATGAAAGTAAATAATGAAAGTTGGATAAGTAATGTTAGTGTGACAATAATAAACATTGGTAAGAAATAATAATAATAATAATAATAATAATAATAATAATAGCAGTAGTAGTAATAATAATAATAATAATAATGAGATAATTTAGATATTTATCTGTGATGTATATAACCATTAAACATTGAGAAACCTGAAACAGCTATTATTGTTAACAAGAATTGTTAGAAAAATATTTCGTTAGCCTATTCTTAAATTGGTTTGATGTCTGACTCGGTATTGGAAAAATAGAAAACTTGGCGTACTGCAAAAGACATTAGTGCATTATACGAGGATATATGGTCAATGAGATCAATAATGGAGTACAATATAGCTCAGGAAGTCCGTTTAAGCCTCAAGCTGTAGGAGGGATCGGAAAGAAGTACGTATGAGACATGAATACCTGTCAAAACTGGCATCTGTGATCTTGTATCAAAGAAGACATACGGCTTTTCCGATGATAAGTCTTCCTGATAGAAAACCCTAATCCTAGACTACCATTGCCAGCTTTCGAACTGACACATCCGCCATTGATACAGATAGAATAGGAAGGCAGTTTAACACCGCAAACATCCGTGGTAAAGCCTTATCCTCATGGTGTCCACACCGATCTGATCTTACGTGAGGCGTGGAAGGAAACTTCAATCCCTTCTTTTTCCACGAGTTCACAAATCCCATTGTGTTCTCCCACACAGACGTGCACTGAGCCAAACTTTCTTTGCTTCTTTGTAAGTAAGGTGAAGTGGTGCCACCACCATTTGTAACTAACTTTAATTAAGGAAATCTGAAATTGGATCGCATGTCAAGAAAAACTTGAACCAAAAATAAAATACAGCGTTGGGATACCTTTATTACTGCAGCAGGTTTGTAATTTTGAATATTTGGGGTGATAGCTGACATATTTATGAAGATAACCTACAGGAGAAACTAAATTAATTTCAGTATACCGGATGTTTCAGAATTCAGCCGAAGAAATTTAAGGGGTTGTGGAGGGGTCCTAGCTAAGTATTTTGAGATAGGGAACTAGAGGTCTTCGGGTTCAAACTTGCACGTAATGGCGTGAAATGTTTTTTGTGGATCAGTACTCCACTGATTAAAGTATTGGGATTAAAATATGTTACCACAGTTAAATTCGAACTTACTATCTGCCGGTGGAGTTCGAAATTTTTAAATATTCATATAAAAGAATAGGGTATGTGTAGGCCTACTAGTAGGAGAGGGTAGGGTAGCGATCAAACATCCATAACAGCGTCATGTTACTCGTGTTTATTATAGTAGTTTGAATAGCATTACAATACACATACTCACACTAAAAACTCGTCGGTTCGCATACATTTTTCACGGCGGTCGACTCACAACTGCATAACGCGTAAAATCATTCTCTGTGCGATAATCATATAACACTGCAATCTAGTGATGCGATCACATAATCATACTGTGGCTAGACGGCTAAGCGGTCGACTGACAACAGAGTTCACATTGCTCTCTGTGCGATAGCCATACATCACGCTATCATTTAATGATGTGATACTATGAATGTCATACGACGTACGACATTTCATGATACCATCGCCTAACTTTAAAAAATAGTTGCCATGACTCACCGTATGTCCCAACCTTTGTATAAACCATCTTCGTGACGAATATTATTTTAAATATTTTTAAATTCCAAATCGATACCTGAAGTATTCACATAACACACTCTGTACATGTTTTATGGGTGCCTTAAGCATGTTTTACACACTAAATTATGATTTAAAAGCACTTTTCATAATTTTATCAACAGTAATCTCAATAGAGGTTTTGATTTATCTAGAGAAAATCAAAATTCGAATGGGATTTAATTGACTATCACACGATTAGAAGAAATAAAATGCTCTAATACGATAAAATATTAATTGACTTACTGAAATTCTATTTCACTAATGTTAGCTTCACCAAAACGTTTGAACGGAGCCGCCATTTTCAGTTGACTGTCTACTCGTATGCTGTAAACAAATGACGATCGCATAGTATGTTTTATAGTTCCATAAAGAATTTGCAGTTTGAAATGCTGGCAAACAAAGAAACTAATGGTAGGAAGGTGATAAAAACAGGAAAAAGTATATAAAGATTAGAAGAAATAAAGTACCCTACTTTGAGAGAGGAACAGAGATTAAGGGTATTTGAGAATAAGGTTCTTAGGAAAATATTTAGGGCTAAGAAGGATGAAGTTACAGGAGAATGGAGAACGTTACACAACGCAGAACTGCACGCATTGTATTCTTCACCTGACATAATTAGGAACGTTAAATCCAGACGTTTGAGATAGGCAGGGCATGTAGTACGTATGGGCGAATCCAGAAATGCATATAGAGTGTTAGTTGGGAGGCCAGAGGGAAAAAGATCTTTGGGGAGGCCGAGACGTAGATGGGAAGATAATATTAAAATGGATTTGAGGGCGGTGGGATATGGTGATAGAGACTGGATTAATCTTGCTCAGGATAGGGACCGATGGCGGGCTTATGTGAGGGCGGCAATGAACCTCCGGGTTCCTTAAAAGCCAATAAGTAAGTAAGTTACAATGAAAAATATTAATTGACTTACTAAAATTCTATTTCACTAATGTAACCTTCACTAAAATGTTTGAACGGAGCCGCCATTTTCAGTCGACTATCTATGCGGGAAACAAATTACGATCGCAAAGCATGTTTTATAGTACTGTAAAGAATTTGCGGTTTGAAATGTTGGCAAACAAAGAAACAAATGCTAGGGTAAAAGGTAAAAAAAGGTAAAGGTATCTCCGTCTCATGCCATAAAGGCACTTGGAGGACATGGAGGTAGAGCCCCATGCTTTCCATGACCTCGGCACTAGAATGATGTGGTGTGGTCGGCACCACGCTCTGACCGCCTTTTACCCCCGGGAAAGACCCGGTACTCAATTTTATAGGAGGCTGAGTGAACCTCGGGGCCGTTCTGAAAGTTTGGCAACGAGAAAAAATCCCGTCACCACTTGGATCGAACCCCGGACCTTCCAGTCCGTAGCCAGCTGAATGCTAGAGTAGTGATAAAAGCAAAGAATGCTAGGGAAGCAATAATGTCCGATAAGCAACCATGATTGGTTGAAAGACGTTCTTTCGTACTATTTTATTGGTCAACAGTAGTATGACTTAGTAAAAGTGTAATAGTCTATTAAAATCAAGCTTACCAATTGGCTGTTATTTCTCAAAACGCTTAAATTGTAATAGAATGAGCTTTTCCACCTGTTGTATCGTGAGCACAGAGCATGTAGACACAACTGATCGTACTGTTGGTGAATCGTTAGTTCTTTTATTCTCCAATTAATACCTCTGCAATCCAGGTTAAAACGCAGCTTTGGTACCGCGCTTAGCTAACGTTCGTGAGTTCGATTCCATCCAGAACGTGCATGTTTTATTGAAGATAAAGCAACAGCTTCGTTACATACGTCGGATGCATTTGGCGAGAATTATCAGTAAATGACAGCGTTGTCAGTGATTGATGCTGATCGAATTAATCCATGCGAATTATTCTGAAACTAGATACGGAATGTATATGCAATATTGCAGCATTTCATGTGCAATGGGACTGAATTTTCGTATTACGCGTTAATCCAAATGTATGCATTCTGTGAAACGCGTACCCAAGGACGAATATGTGAAGTTTCTGGTGTTATGAAATTAAGATGTCCGGAATTTAATTCTGAAAGAATCAGCAAGAAAAGGTAGCTTTTTTTTTTCTTCTTCAAAAATTGAGTGGTGCTCTGCAATAAAAAGGTATGTAGACATACCTCGGTATAGTCGCCGTGATTAATGTATCAAAATAACAAATTTAATAATGAGATTTTGACGAATAATTAATTAAACTTATACATATAAACTATCAATAATACTAATTCAAAAACGCAAATTTGTAAAGATCTTTCTTTGTTAATGAAAACAATGTTACTTTTACTTACTGTCAAACACCCATTTCTTACACATACCTTGTTATTGCAGAGCACCCTTCAATTGTAAATGATAAAGCCAACCTCATTACATCAGAGTGGAACGGAAGGTTAAGATTCTCATCTTTACTGACAATCGTCTTTAATGGCAGTTGAGGTGTCAATCCTACGTGCCCGCCGCGTTTATCCCCAAAAATTTTCCCCTGGCACTCATTTTTGTTAGAGGCTGAATAAATCCCAGGGCCATAATGCTGCCGGAAGGATTAGATCGATGGAGAAAATCAGCATTTCTATCGGGAGTAGAACCTGCGACCTCCCGACTTTGCAGCGTTACGTTTAATCACGCTACCGTGCGCCCCCTCTTTCAAAATAATAGAAACTCCCAACGTTTGTTTCCTACCGTAATAAGTCTGAATGTGAACACCATTCGTAGTTTTTCTAACATCAAAGCGTTACTCGTTTTATCCTCCAACTAAAATGAATATTGCTACGTCGGTACTTTTTTAAAATGATTGTTCAAGAGAGTAAACTGTCAATCGTGTTATGATTAAGAAACTGAATTTTTACTGAATTCGTTAAACAAAATTACAAAGATAAGTAGCCTCTATTTAATTTTCGTGGCAGTGAATTTTTTAGAAGTTACACAGTATGAAGCGTTTAACGTGTACGTCTATGTTCGACCTGCACCAATAGGATATTGTGTACATTTCCGTTGCCATGGAAATGCTTTTGTCATATCCGATAAACTGAACGATGCGAACAAATCCATTTGTATACGCAAGAGGAGTCCGCATGTATATATAACCTACTTGGAAGAGTTTATTATATAATCATTTGGGGGGGAAGGGTTGCAGTAGGGTAATAATATTATGATATTATTATTATTAATAATTATATATATTAATAAGTTTTCAGTCAAATACACTTTTCAATTTGTGAGGTCAGATAATCTGTTACATCACAATATTTAGTACGAAGTCACTAATATTTTCGACATCATCACTCAGTCTAAAACATGTAACGTCGGGTGAAACACGCCCCCTTGTCTGGATGCAAACAACTGAACAACTATACAACTATGGCATTCACCACGATTAATTAGATTGCGTGCTCTCCCACCAACAGCATTTGCATCACAGCTTCTCCATCTCTTTTAAATTTATACATTATATTTAACATTTTAACGTAGTTAATATCAAACTGTACAAATTTAATTTTAATGATACGATCTAATGAGAATACTTAGCCTTTAATTGTATAAGGTTAATATCATGCTGTGCCATCTCCTTGTCTTATATACACACGAAAATCTAGCATCATTGTTCAGCTTTGCCATGTACAGTTTACCTCAAGAGGCACGAAATGTATATAATTGTAAATGCCAGTATGTGCATTACTTACCATGTTATTAATTGCTAGATCAACTTATCACCTATTTTTAAATATTGTTTGCATCTCATGCACCTGAAGAACACTTTTTAAAGTCGAAAATATTAGTGACTTCGTACAAAATATTGTGATGTAACAGATTATCTGACCTCACAAATTGAAAAGTGTATTTGACTGAAAACTTATTATTATATATAATTATTAATTGTATTCACACTTTTCTGAACCAACATGTCTTTCAAAATATTATGATAGTTCTTTTTGAGATTTTTTTTTACAATTTTACTGAGGGAGAGGAAGATCGGTTTTTTTGCGTCAACGTATTAAGGGAATGTTCGTGGACAAGTTTATGCACAAAACCGGTTCTTCTCTCGCTTAGTAAAATTGTAAAAAATTCTCAAACGTACTGTCATAATATTATTAGTATCACAGTATTACCAACCTTTACCCTGTATCTTAAAATAATGTTATTCGATTGTGCTTTGACATGAACGCGAAACATATGCATGCACAATACATCCTAATTGTAGGAAGTTAATACAAGCTTGGCATTACTCAGATACAGATTGATAAATAACAGGAGGCTAACATTAAATTTACTGGATATTCTTATGTGTTATATACAGTATACTAGTTAATTGTTAATTGTCTGTGGCTCGAAAACAATTCTTTACTAAACTTGTCGTCTTAATAGTACATTGTGTTTATTACTATTATTATTATTATTATTATTATTATTATTATTATTATTATTATTATTATTATTATTTCGAATGTGCATCTGTAGTTTGGAACTCTATTACAACTAATGATTCGGCTAAATTATAAAATATACAAAGAAAATTTATAAGGTAATTCGGGGGAAGATGCCAGTTGGGGGAAGACGCAACTTTCTTTGCAGTTCTTTCATGTGTCAGCAATTGATAGCGCGGATCCTCTAGTTTGAAGAGTGTTGACGGGGTGGACACGTAGCGTGTGCATTTGTCTAGCTTTATCGTCTTTCATCGCCGTTATTTTGGATCTTGTGAGCATATAGTCTGGTTAGTACACACTTTATAATATTTCGTTGCTTATATTTAAGGTTCATAGACTGACGTTTTATCTTAAATAGAATATCTGCTATATACGTGAGTTGTGCATTATGTTTCGCACACGAGGCATGCAGCTACGGCAACAACCTTGCGGCAGTAGGCAAGTAAGTGTGAGTGGCGTCTTCCCCCTGTAACTGGGGGAAGACGCAACATGGTTAAGAAATACATTATTTAACCCGTAAATTATGTTTTGGGAAGGTTATTATTTGATAATATTTTACATTGTATTATTTTACATTTTCTCTGATACTTCACAAAAGGTATCAATGATTGAAAATGTAATTCACGTTTCATTTTTATGCAGACGATGACTTGAGACTGCAAAATAAAAACAGATTGGACATCTTAATCAAAATAAAGTTTAATTCGAGCGGCTGAAGATTTAAAGTATGGACAAAAATCATCATGCGCTGCAGCGAGGTTGTGTGGCATTCCATACAGAACTCTCAAATGACGAATGGAATCTTTAAACATTACTACATGTTCACGAGGTCCTTCCACTAGCTGAGCATGTGGCAGTAGACCTACATCAATAGTTGCTTCCATCAGAACGGATAACGGGATTTCAATTCTGGAAACAATCAGCCCTATTCCTAAGTAAGGAAACTAAATTCCTTGCGCGTAAAAAAAACAGCGTAGATCTCAACTACACCACAGAGAAGAGAAAGTATGCGGAAAAAGGCCAGAAAAAAAGAAACCTTCCCAACCAAGAAAGAAAAAGAGACTTGTAATTTCTTCTTCTTCTTCTTCTTCTTCTTCTTCTTCTTCTTCTTCTGTTGACGAAATTAGTCACGATGACAGTGGTAATAGTTTAGATGAGGAAGATGATTTTTGTTGTTTGTTCTGGACACTTTTACGCTAAGACAGGTTCCAAGTGTGACTGGATTCAGTGCACCACATGCAAGAAATCCTTGCACGAAGATTGCAGTGGTGATAATTTGCAGTGTATGAAATGTGGTGCAGGCTCGTACTAACATTCAGAATTGTGTCCTGATTAATCAATTTTTGCAAAATAATAATGAAACAAGTTTATAATTAAATTCATAGATGTTTCTCTCTAGTTGTAATAAAATACACATAAAATATTCCAATGTTTATTTTATGTATGCCATTTACTATGTTATTGCATCTTACCCCATACCAAGTGGCATCTTCCCCGTATATATGGGGGAAGATACCACCCTGAGGCGAGTTTTTTTAACATGAAAAATTGTTAACAATATACGCAGTTGCAAGGGAACCAACCATTATACAGAGCAAATTATAATTGAAAAATACGATAAATTTGTTTGTATTGGCTTATCACTTCAGGTTTGAGTTGTATAGCCAAGAAATACCTTAGTTGTGGCGTCTTCCCCCGAATTACCTTATCCTTATGTTCATTCAGATCTCATGGTGTTTTATAGAATTACAACAGCGTTTCAGTTGTTGATCTTTCAATCCCTTTAATTTTAACTTTCATTCGATTTGGAAATACGTGATGTTGCTTGTTTTATCTTCAAAACTACACTACACGTAAGATACCTAACTACCACACTGTTCACTTAGGAAGACATTTCAGTACTGTTATTGAAACGAGACTGTACACACACTCATTCTACTCTCCTCCTCGACGCCATGTATCCAAACTCGCGTTACGATTATCCTGATATCTGGTTTACGAAGGATTTTTTTCCATCTCCAATGATAACTGACAGCGGTAGTCCGTGTATTGATAAAAATTAAATACGTGTGATTGGGAGAGGAAATCTTTTGATAACGTTCTCCTATACCTTGACCAAAACTACTTCCGACTTGACAGTTTACAGAGAAGGGGGAGCAGTGTTGTCATGTTACCCATCTTTCATGTAAGCGAGCGTGCTGCAGATAGACTGCAGTAATGAACGGCTGACATGAACGTATACATTTCTAACCACTAGGCATTAAAATTGGTGTACATTATTACTTTTATTAGTCTATTATTATTATTATTATTATTATTATTAGTAGTAGTAGTAGTAGTAGTAGTAGTAGTAGTAGTAGTAGGGTCCACACCTGTGGAGTAACGGTCAGCGCGTCTGGCTGCGAAACCAGGTGGCCCGGGTTCGAATCCCGGTCGGGGCAAGTTACCTGGTTGAGGTTTTTTCCGGGGTTTTCCCTCAACCCAATACAAGCAAATGCTGGGTAACTTTCGGTGCTGGACCCCGGACTCATTTCACCGGCATTATCACCTTCATTTCATTCAGACGCTAAATAACCTAGATGTTGATACAGCGTCGTAAAATAACCCAATAAAATAAAAATAAAAATTAGTAGTAGTAGTAGCAGTAGTAGAGTAGTAGTAGTAGTAGTGGTATTCTTCAATGTAATACCGTTAGAAAAGCGTCGAAAAGATTGTAAACTGTAAAAACAGGTTTAAATTTACTTTTATGTGTGTCGGTATTCTTCAATGTAATGTTGTTAGAAAGACGTTGAAAAAATAGTAAACTAAAAAATATTTATGATTAAAATCTCCACGGCCTTTTTCTTTTCCAATATCGATAACAGTGCCCTTATTAATTTTAACACCAGCAGCAGTTCTAATTACGACGTGCGCCAAAGGTAAAAGAGGCTTGACTCTTTAACGAGGCACCCTGTACAATATTCTTTGTTCTCCGCCTGCCTTTCCTTCCTCCCGACACTGCACAAGTCACCTGTTTAGAAACTCTCGCAGAAACTAGAAAACGCACACAAGCCACACACTCCACCAATGACAACGAAGATAATACGTGTAATATAATTTAAACACAATAATTATCGATACACTAAAACAATAATACAACTAAATAATATTTTTAATTCACACAAAGCACGTGTTAACCAGCCAACTCAGTCATTACGGGCACTGCATTCACCGCTAGGCCGTGGTATTCACGTGCACCTTGTGAACATAGACACGGCAACACCGTCCCGTTACCATGGTTACGCGTCTCTCGTGATTGGTTGATTTGAATGGTTGCCATGGTAACATGCTAAAGGCGCCATTTGTCAGGTCGGAAGTTGTTTTGGACAGACCATAAAATCTCCACTTTCCTGCAAGCGCCTCTCATGTAGGCCGGCCTCATGAATGCCGACCGCTACTCTGAAACAATTGCATGACTGTGAGATTCGTCATAATGCCTAGCGGGATATAATGCAGATGTTGAATATTTTACAGCTGGGAATGGAGCAATATGTGGAGATGGGGCGTGGCTATTTTATGCCCCATTCGTCTTCTCTTATGTCGCTCCTGGAAGGCCACGAGCCCGCTCTGCAACACTTCTTGTCTTGTTGAGAAACATTGTGGCTGGTATGTCTGTGTAATATACTGCGTTACTTGCCGCAAACAGTTTCCCCTGGGAGAGGTCGACATGCATTACACGATACCTCCCTCGCTATCCTTGGCGTCATGATATCCTTGATGTCTTTACACTCCATTTGCGTTTGTGGCTTGTTTAACAACGTTCTATTTCGCAGAAGTGATCCTGTGAAAATCTGCACTTCAGTTAAATGTACGGAACTTTTTCTTCCTTTAGCGTGTTCCATTTACGTGGTTGTAAGGGGTTGGGGGGAGGGATAAGCATCGCTTTGTTATGCCAGATGAGCATTGCCGACGATACAGTAGTTGCCATGGGCCCTATGTACCTTTCGTCTCGTTTCTCTTATCTATACCCTAACCACGACGTAAATACCAGATCACTTATCTGTGGCGCGTTAAGTATACCTCTTCATAGAACATCTCGTTATTCCTCATCTTTTACAATATCCACCTCGCGTCAGTGGAATTCCTTGTCACAAAGTATTAGGGGCTGCAAGACAATAAACACATTTAAGAACAGCTTAAAAGATAACCTTATTAGCATTTCACTCCAATCATACTGATTTAAACTATCACTGACTACATTGTTACTTTTTTCTTTAGACATCATCCTGATTGTGCTGCATTTTAATTGTCTCGTAATAATCTCTTTCTATTATCTAATATTATTTGAGATATATTAACATTCTATGTATTTTAGTTTAATTCTGCTACACAGTTTATTTCAGTGTTTAATTAATAGTTCATAGTATTTTGTTGTTTAATTTGTAAATAACTTTTGTATACATGTAACTCTCATCTAAATCAAATTGTTGGATTCTTTGTAAGTTCATGCATATGTATATACACTTTTTGCTGGTTGAGTGGAAGAGAAGGCCTTACGGCCTTAACTCTGCCAGCTAAAATAAATCATTATTATTATTATTATTATTATTATTATTATTATTATTATTATTATGTATTAAAATTAACGAAGAACCCTGCTGTTTTCGGCGTTCATCGCCGTTGATTTATTCCGTAGTCAGAACACGACGATTGGCTTCACGTAGCGATCAACTAACGGAGGCCATCTTCGAAGATGACCATGTTAAGCTGTAACAGCTGTTGTGATTTTCTAACATAAGTAATGCTGCAGAGGGAAAAATATTTTGTAAGTTTTTCAAAAAGAAAAATGATTCGGGTAGAATCTGTACAGTGATAATTTTTTCCGTATGTGCATTTACTATAATGTTTACAACACAACACAATGCCTTGCTTAAGAAATACTTCAGTAACACTTATTATCCATAAATCGTACTAAAAATTACTAGTTCTTACAATTAGGGACGTTTCTGTGACACAATGTTGCGAAAACCAATATGAACGATAACCGCTGAAGTAAATACAAATATACTGCTGTTAAGGGACACAGGGACTGAATTTAAAACTTTTAAAGTTTTCGATTAATTTCTTTGAAATTCGCCTGTTTTGTTGTGTCTGCACGTTTAAATAACTACCAAATTTCATCAAGTTTCATTCATTAGTTCCTTAAATATTAATTTTCACGTATTTTAATTATATTAAATTGTGCGTAAATTCAAAACATCCCTGACGGCTTCAGAGTTGTTTTTGCTTTTAAATTTTCTGTGAAGGACTTACATTTGAGCTGTTCAGAGCAGAAGTGGTGTAAGTCAAAATTTGGTAATACGGTTTAAAGTAACAATTCTGTAAACTATAGCTCAAAGTAGCAATTAATATGTATTTCGTGCTAACCACTGACTATTAATAGCTTAAATAAATTCAATATTAATTGCTACTTTGCGTTCTATTTTACAGAATGTTTACTTTAACCCTCATTACCTATTTTTGACTTACAGCACTTCTGCTCTCAACGGCTCATTTCACGATGAAGATAACTGCGCATGGGTTAAGTAATAATAGTTGTTGAACTGTGACCGAATACGAGCACTGCTCATTCGGTCCTCACATTGATTAAACATTAAAATATATCCATTGGTTTTTTCTTATATGTATTATTACTGACGTGGACAAATTATTAGCAAAATTGAAGATTTTTATTACATATTTTTACAAAATATGATTCTTCAGTTTATACTACAGTTGACAGTTTTGGTTATTTCGAAATTATTAGCAAAATTGAAGATTTGTATTCTATATTTTTTTTTACAAAATTTGACTCTTAAATTTGAACTACATTTGATATTTTTGCATATTTACAAATTATTAGCAAAACTTAAGATTTTTATCATATATTTTTACAAAATTTGACTCTTCAATTTGGACTAAAGTTTACATTTTGGATATTTCCAAATTATTAGCAAAACTGAATATTTTTATTTTATATTTTTACAAAATTTGACTCTTCAATTTAAACTGCAGTTGACATTTTTGCATATTTACAAATTATTAGCAAAATATGAAGATTTTTATTATATATTTTTACAAAATTTGACTCTTCAATTCAAACTACAGTTGACATTTTTGCTTATTTCTATCTGTTGTAATGATAGAAATATGCAAAATTGTCGACTGTAGTCTAAATTGAAAAGTCAAATTTTGTAAACAGAATTATCATAAAAATAGTCAATTTTGTTAATAATATGTCCACGTCTGTATTTTATTGTATTTGTACTTTGTATTTTATCTCATCTTGTATTTATTTGTATTTCATCTGTATAGGTCTATAGAATTGTTGATACAGTCTAGAATTACATTTTAATCGATTATTGTTACTCTAATTTCTTACTGAAAACGTACATCAGTTTCTACAGTATTGAGTTACATTTATAACGTTTTTAATGTATCCCTGTACCGCTGACTTGTAAATGGAGACGTTACTATAATTCCTATAGCAGGGATGCAGAACTGAGGAAGAAAGAGGTGGAAGCATTGTTCCCCCGTCCACAATCTTCCGGCCTTCAATGACGTATCTGTGACGTTTCGCAAGTGCACTGAATACATCTCTCTTCTTCCCCTATCATGTCCAATGACGCGAGGGTTGAAAGGAAGGGATGAGTTACGTGTTCCGGCTTGTGACGTCTGCCACAATTGTAGCATAGTTCTGCATTCCTGTCTCATAGACTAGAATGATATTTTTATATATTTTTTAATGTAGTTTTTTATTTCGTTTGCCACGTTTTTACTTATTTATCACATAATACTGTAGCTCCCTGCAGTTGGAAAATTGTGCAATCATGTAACTTGTAGTTGCAGCCATGGGATCGAAGACAGGTGATAACATTAACAATGGAATTCGTATCACCGGACAGGGAATCGAACCGGAGAATGTACTGCCGGCTGAATAGCACAGCACAGCCATTGTGTCGGCTATGGAATTGTTCTGGCTGGCCGCTGTTGCTGCACACTCGCTTTAATTAAGTTGCAAAGCAAAGCAGATTGAGATTCGTAAGAACGTGGCGCACGGCTCATTTACCCGCTTTCTTCCTCATCAAGACGTGAGCGAGGACTGCTGCTGCTGCTGCTTCAGGGGTGAGCATGCCAGCGCTGTACCTATTTTGTGTATTTCAACAAAGACTGCGTAACGATCCGAAGAATTATCAAATACTGTTCATGTCTTTCACGATCTGGGATGTTTACTCATGCCTTTGTGCAGTTTCAGAGCTTTACATGTTTGATCCCAAAAACTCGGTGGTCACATGATTACCATGCTGACATTTTGGGTCCGAGGTTCGCGGGTTCAAACCCGTGCAGAGGGTGATGAAGTCATTAGCATTACTTGCATTGAAAAAGAAATAAAACACTAAAAACACCCATTCCTAATAAAAGAGGACCACCCTAGAGAAGTCTGCAAAGAAAAACGGGCAATTTATCTGCCATGCTGCAGCGATTTGGGGACCAAATATAACATCAAGACATGGGACGTTATAGGATTGGGGCTAGAGCACAATCCCACGGGAGTCCTTAGAAGTCTTCCGAAAATTAAAAGTTCCTGACAGCACCCTGGACATGATATCCTCCACTGCACTGAAGTCATCGATTATCATAATTAATCATCACTTATATTCTTTATAAAATGTAATTTGTCTTGTAGCCTAAATTGTTTGTTACATTTCTAATAAATTTCTCAATGATAGCCTACCTAACTAGGGTTTCTATTAAAGAAAATATTGAATTAAAAATAAATATTCAATTAGAATTGATTAGGAGGCCGATTATTAAACCCTGGTTGGGACGGCTATGAACTATCTATCATAAAAGATTGCAAATACTGTGATCTATGAAACTCACTGTTATCTGTGGGGAGATGAATTGCTCGTCATATGTTAAACTCCAGCCATGATTTAGTTAGTCGACGGCGTCTAACTAAATGGGCTGGACTCTGATTCGGCCGGCGCTGTTTGCGACGGACAAAGCGGCTACGGCATAGTTTTTCTCCTGGTGATGCGATTTCTGCTGTGGTTACCAACTTAGTGGTCACTCTAGAGAGCAGTGTGAGTTTATATCGACTATCGAACGATTGGCTTTGGGAGTAATCCGAAATTTCCTACTCCTAGCTTTGAGTCCGGATTGAGGTTTCCACGGTTTGGAAATAGCCTAACACATAACTTTGTCCTTTGCCCTTCCTGATGTCATATCTCTAACCCATTACTCATCATCCCATCACAAGGCATGCCCATTATAAACAATGCAGTTAAAGCGTTGCTATAATAATAATAATAATAATAATAATAATAATAATAATAATAATCCATGACGCGACAGCCCATAGATAATCAATGTCGACCAGCAGACTTCTGGCTTCACGTCCACATGACTCAGAAGAGGTGAACGATCATCTAACCAGTACGGTAGTAAGTTATCGTATCATTAGCATGATGATTCCTCCAGCCGTTACAGCTGGTTCACGGAGCCGGATTTCTGTACCTGTCGTAGCTCTCATCCGTAACGCGAGTCCAGGTATGACGCCTTAAGGCCCATTCACAATGAAAATTAAACATAACCGTAACATAAACACAGAAGTTTGCGCCCAGGCTACCAAATGGGATCATTTACAATGATTCACATAAGCATTGACATAAACATTACCGTAAGACATTAAGATGAAAGTTTGCAAAATCCCAAACTTTCATGCTTAAGCTTACGTGATTTGCAAACAGAACACAATCGTGGAGCGCTGAAGTATACGACAGAATATGAGGAAATGGCGTCGTTGTTATGTTTCCATGGTTACCAAGTAAGTTTGCTGTTATGTTTATGTTCCCATCGTGAATGACGATATGACTTCTTGATTTTACCCCAACGTTAAGTTAACGCTTACGTTATGTTTAATTTTCATTGTGAATGAGCCTTTAGACCACAACGCTACGGCGCGGGACGTTATGAAATATTAGGTATATATAGGCTATCGAAGGCATCATACCAGAAGGACGTATTAGCAAATTTCGCGTTATTGAAAAAAATTTAGTGGGACCTATTTATGTTTCAAAACAATCGTATGGGAATTACATTGGGCATGAGGAAGAATCAAAGAAAGTACCTTGTAATGTTGACAAATATAGGAAAAATTATTCCATATTTATATGACTGTAATGTAAACTTACAGTTTTGTTCATTTTGGTCTAATAGTCCCATACATTTGCGCTTTAATCATGAAACAACTGTCCGAAAGTTACACCATTTTGTCCAAGAGTAATATGCTCTGTATGTTTGTTCTATCTCAATAATCTGTTAAATAAATCAATATGTAAAAGAGATTAATGCTAATTTGCAACGAGAAAATTATTTTCTTGATATTGTAACATTTATTTCAACTCAACAACAATGTAACTTTATTCTTCCAACAATAACTCTTCACTTTCTACACAGTAACACAGTATTCGTTAGTGCACTCCACTGACGACAATGACAATTTCCTTGGACTATTACGAACAACAATGAACTGTTAATCTTAACTAATATTTACAAAGCACAATTTACAAATCAGAACTGTCTGTTCTCAGTTCACAGTTCCTCTAGCTCAGTCACTCGAGCTCACAGTATCTCGAACCCCAGACCTTCAGAGACAGTTCACTGTACTCGAACTCGGGTCCCTCCAACTGCGGTCCACTGCACTCGAACTCAGGTCCCTCCAACTGCGGTCCACTGCACTCGAACTCAGGCCTTCGGATGCTGACACAGTTGCGGACGCACACTCGAGTCGAACTCCGGTACACAAGACTGGCTTGCTTGCTCTGGCTTACTCACTGTCTGAATAAACTGAAAAACTGCCCAAGTTCGCTCGCGTTTCTTCTTTTATAGCAAAATCATAGTTGCGAGAAATTTCTGCGGGTGTGCAGAGATAGCTCTCTCGAATTATCTGGATATCTCCACTTCGACCGACTTCTGGAAGAGTCGGGAGGGTCCGTCCCCCCTTCACCCCGCACGCAGCAGTTGCGCGCGCACTCTCCCCTCGTCGCGTTGGCCCTTTCCCCTCTCTTCTCTCCTCCGCGCGCCGAACCTCAGTGCTCCGTGGAGCCCGCGCGATCTGCTCTCTTGCGGGCCGCTGGTCGTGAGTTCGAATCTCACGTCGCTGTCACAGTATTGTTCTTCGTAATATTTTGTAATCATTTTGTAAAAAGCATATAGTTATAGAAAATTAGCACATGGAGAAAGTAAAATACATTCGAAAATAAAACTAGATCCCTTTGCAAATTTGACGAGAATCACAAAGAACAGGTTTCAAAAAAATATCTTCGGATTATAAAGACATTTAAGACAGAATATTAAGGTGTAATTATTGTTTCTCTTTACTGTAATATTTTCTGGTTATCACTATCACGGAATTTATACCCAATACCATTGTAAATAAATACAGTGTGTTCTGATTATCGCTGAACGGAAGAAAGGGAAGTAGCGGCAACATCGTCTCAATTTCTCTCTCTTGAAAGTAGGTCAGAAACGGTCATTGTCAGTTTGATCCGCAGTAAGTTGTTCGTTTATATTTTTCTTTATTGAAGTCATTGTGTAGTGTCATGAGGTTCAGTATGGAACTAATTTACTTACAAATGGCCCTCACATGAGACCGCCATCGGTCCCTATCCTGTGCAAGATCAATACAGTCTCTATCATCATATCCCATCTCCCTCAAATCCATTTTAATATTATTATTTTAATATTATCCTCCCATCTACGTCTCAGTATGGAATAGCGTGTTGTAATTTGTGATACTTTTGCAAAGCGCAATTCGTGAAGAAAAATGCGTAGAAAATTCCGTTTTAAATATCAGGAATGTCCAGTTCCATCTAAGAGTAAAATTTATAATCTTGTACAAAAATTCAGAAATACAGATTCAGCAGCTTCTCTCGTGTCTCTGTAACACTCGTCCAGCGATAATCGGAATACGAATTGACGGTCACCGCGTCTGATCTACTTTCAAGCGTGGGAAATGAAGACGACGTTGCCGCTACTTCCTTCCTCCCCGTCCGTCCAGCAGTGAACGAAACACGGTGTAAAAAATTAAATTATGGTTTATTTAACGACGCTCGTAACTGCCGAGGTTATATCAGCGTCGCCGGTGTGCCGGAATTTTGTCCCGCAGGAGTTCTTTTACATGCCAGTAAATCTACTGACATAAGCCTGTCGCATTTAAGCACACTTAAATGCCATCGACCTGGGCCGGGATCGAACCCACAACCTCGAGCACAGAAGGCCAGCGCTATACCAACTGCGCTACCGAGGCCGACAAACAGTGTATAAGTACATACTTAATACTAAGGCCCGATTGTATAAACCATTTAATCTTAGATCAGAGGTTAAATTGATCCTTGTTTCAGCTGAACTTGGAATTTTGTGTTGTATAAAGTCTAATCTGAGATTAATTTGTCTCAAACTAAAGTCAACTTTGACTGAAGAAATTTCTCCGATTAAGTTAGATGATCCAAGTTCAGTTATTTCTTTTCTGTTTGAAATATACGAGTGACAGATTGTGCAAATAAAATATCCATTATTATTAATATTAATAGATATGATATGTGCATTTATATATATTTCTTTCAATTTCTTGCCTTAATACACAAACAATCTTATATTTTATAAGGCTCTATCGTGTTCAGCAGTATCAAATAACATAACCTATAATTATATTATGTTTATAACAATCATTAATTATTAATGGATATGATAGGTACATTCATAAATTTTCAATTAACCGTATTACTAAACGAAAATTGTCGTTTTATAAAGCTTTATTATGTTTAGCAGTATGAAACACCATAACATGATAACAACTCGGAGAACAGTCAACCTTCTTCTTATTGTCCGCCATTATTTACATTGCACAAAAAACCAGTGTCTCCAACAGAGTGTACGGAAAGTCGCCAAAAAGTAGTTGTAAAGTCGCTAGATTTCTCATTGTCAACAAAGAAAGATTAAATTTTGTCACTATGGGGTGCTAAAAAGGTCACTAAATCCCTATTTCAGCAATATAAAAGTTAAAAGAAATTGTTGAAAAAGAGTTAAAGTCGCTAGATTGGCAACACTGAACAAACCTGTCCGCGCATCACGTATTTCACCTGTTTATGCGATGTTGCCAAATCCTTTTCACGTGAACTTAGATTGCATTTGAACCAAGGTAATTTGATCGCAGAAAACTTTTATACAATAGAAGACGTGCCTGAACTCGGTTCACTTTTCGATCTTCGATCAAAGTCGGTCTTTAGTCAGGGAGTTTTATACAATTGGGCCTAAATGTCGGTACTTGAATGTGGCATTTGCCAAATAAATTATTTCCATGAAATCGTAATCAGATAATTGGTTTTCTTCCTTGAAAACATAGGCTCATTGAGACGTAGTTAGAGTACAGCGTAATAATTCAGAAATGGAAGCATTGCTAAAGAGTGATGACTTAACTCTTCAGTCTAATTTAATCTGAGGTAGAGAAAATTCTCATGAGTAGAGAAAACTCAGCTGGATTCGAATCCATGTCCGAGCACAACAAATCTCAATCACTAACCCTAGACCACGCCGCCGTCCAGTTCATTAATCACTGAGCAAAATGTATAATAAGTATGTAATTTACATAGCGCAGTTTATTTTGGTATATCAATTTTCAAAATATTGGCTTCATTAGTTTATTGGAAGCGATTCAAATGCGCTGAGGCGGAGAATTTATTCTTTGACGAGCCCATCTTCACAGGCCGGTGTGGATTTGGGACGCACCTGCACAAACAGACGCATCGCGTCGTCCACGCCGCTCCACTAGTTTCAGTCGTAACAGCACAATTTATTAAATGTGCAGTGACGTTCGGACCCTAACGGCTGATGAAAATGAATACTACAGGCCCCGGAATGGCGGTGACTGCAGCTGGAGCAGCCATTAAATGGCTGTATCACCAGCCACGCTGTGCAACCGCTGCTGTACCATTTGTTCCCTTGGGCACGGAGCTGTTGTTTACTTTGGTTCGATGGGCTTTCGGGAAACAGGCACACATACTACACATCAGAAACCGTTCCGCCTCCTCGCTTCGATTCAAAGAAGCTTAAGGAACGTTTGCTGTATATTGCCAATTCTATTACATGCTGCTTGTAGTCCAATATACTACAGGCCTGCTGAGGACAATACATAACAAAGACCAAAACCAAATTGAAAAAGCGTCTGTAGAACGATATAGACGTTCTCGTACTTTCTCATGTTTTACGCGTTTCATAACAAGTGTTTTATCATGATGGGCCTGATATTACGGTTAGTATTGGAAAGAAATTTATTTGGAAATATTGGAAAAAATCAATATTTCTGGATATATTCATATTCAGTATGCGAGCCAATTTATTTAGACCAGGCCTGCACAAGGTTTGCGCTCTCCGAGCCGGCTCACAGCTCATGAGCGGAATGCAGATATTAGCTGCGCTCTGTATAAGGGTGGACTGGAAGAAGGGGTGGATCTCGTACAAAATATACACAAAAGGAAATACTATTACGAGTGCTTATGAAATGAATTCCCGTTCAGTATTTGCAAAACTATCTTGGACTATTATTAATTACGAGTAGGAATAAAGAAATATTTATTTTACAGAACTAATAGAAATTCTATAGCTATTTAATTGTACAATATCATTTTGTTATATTTTTATTTATCAGTACATCAAAACGAGGTTTTATGCTGTTGGCTGCTGAAAGGAACAGTAGCCTACTTATCGTAATGAAACATCAGTTACAGATGGTCGATGTCTGCCTTTATTAAAGTTGATTATAGAAAACAGTTGCTCACAAATATAAACGTAGAGCCAAACATAGCAATCATTTTCACAGCCAGCCTGTGTAGTCGTGGATATTATTGCTAATGTTTACTCTTGTAAAAATCAACCAGGCTAGTATCATTATTCAAACGATATTTAGCCCTTAGGTCACATTGAAGATCAATAAGTTCGAGCTGTAAATCGTTAAATATTAAATGTTATGTTCCGTCGTTTAGATTCCTCCATACTGTACTGTAGCAGTAGGTAAGCAACGTGAAACAGTTACTGAGAATAGGCCTACACACTGCACTCCACTAGATAACTGAGTGGTCGTTTCCCTCTCCTCTACCTATAGCTAGTCTATGTCATTCTGACGTATCTTCCTCTCCGTTTCGGCAGGAGCGCGCGCTCTCGTTGAGCGCTGTTTGTGCAGGCCTGATTTAGACTGTGCAGTATTTAAATGAAATATGATGGTTATGCTTTATAGTGCAAGAATATTTCTCTGTAATAAGACAAAAACCAAGATAAAATTCAAATCAATCAATACTTGCACTGTGATTACTTTTCATTGTGTACAGTAGTGGCAAAAAAAACCGGACCGACCCTTGTAGCTGATTTCAGAGCCTTGTTCACTCAGAGCACGATAGACTGGTAACCAAGACTTTCGTGGTTCGTATCCTGCCTGGGAAGGAAACTTTTTTTTTGTTCCTTATTCAAATTTATTCCCAATACTTTTCGATTGCTGGTAAAATTCAAATCAATCAGTACTTGCACTGTGATTACTTTTCATTGTGTACAGTAGTGGCAAAAAAAAACTGGACCGACCCTTGTAGCTGATTTCAGAGCCTTGTTCACTCAGAGCACGATAGACTGGTAACCAAGACTTTCGTGGTTCGTATCCTGCTTGGGAAGGAAACTTTTTTTTTGTTCCTTATTCAAATTTATTCCCAATACTTTTCGATTGCTGGTAAAATTCATGTTCTGGGAATAATAAGTTAATTAAGTAGTAAAATATCGGTGTAATCGAAAAGTATTGGGAATGAATTTGAATAAGAAACAAAAAAAAAGTTTCCTTCCCAGGCTGGATTCGAACCACGAAAGTCTTGGTTACCAGTCTATCGTGCTCTGAGTGAACAAGGCTCTGAAATCAGCTACAAGGGTCGGTCCGGTTTTTTTTTTTTTTTTTTTTTGCCACTGCTGCATTCTCCCTTCTTAAGAATGTTCTTTGACAGAATAGTAGTAATAGTGGTGTGGCAGTAGTAGTAGTAGTAGTAGTAGTAGTAGTAGTAGTAGTAGTAGTGTAATGAACGATGCATTAAACCGCATACTTTGATTGGAGCGCTTTATCAGTAACAGTATTTCTTCATATATGCTTTTCCTACAACACGGGATCCACAACTTTACTTCTTTTCTAAGGATTTTATCGTCCTTTAAAGTGCATTGTCCTCAACGGAGTTTGAACCCAAGAATCCCTGATACGACTGCATGTTGGTAACCCTTACTTCACTGATGACGACCAAGAACATTAAAGCTGAAGGTAGAGTAGAGAATGTAACTCGGGAGGATTTGGCCACCCCTTTTATGAGATTGTTTGTGACAGCGAACCGCGAACCGCTTGTTCTATTGCTTCCTCTTCCTTTATACACCGCATTTACCCTGTAACTCAGAGAATGATATGGCAGAAGTTAAATATGTTCGTCGCCCAAAATACGTTCCTGCAGCTCCATGGTTGATGTTCTGTAGCTTCATAGATAACGAAACAGCATGTACACAAACCGCACCAGAGTAAAAGTCGCACCAATCTGATGTCAGAGTATAATGAAAATGTTTTCCTTGCTGAGATAAACTAACAACTTCATACCGACTTGGATTAAGATTTAAATATAGTGCACGTTACTGTCGTGTTATCCAATGATACCGTATTATTTTAGAAGGGAAATAATTTTCAAGTGGAAATTTTACGTTTTTCGTTCATTTCACTGTTGAGCGTAAACTTATGTTTCTATATTATTTGCATTAATCTGAGGTGTCGATTTCTCAGTATCGGAGTGATTTACTTACTTACTCACTTACTTACTTACTTACTTACTTACTTACTTACTTACTTACATCCTGGGATTCTGCCAACATGGAACTCTCATCCGGAATACTAGACACCATGCAATACGAGAACTTATTGCTAAAAGTCTTCCTTCCTTCCTTCCTTCCTTCCTTCCATCCTTCCTTCCTTCCTTCTTTCCTTCCTTCCTTCCTTCCTTCCATCCTTCCTTCCTTCCTTCTTTCCTTCCTTCCTTCCTTCCTTCACCAAGAAGTCCACTGCCTTGCAAAAGATGGAAGTTCTCGGCGAGTTGACATCATTGCCATTGATAGAAGAAATGACAGAGCAATTATCATCGATCCCACCGTGCGCTTTGAAACTGCAGTTGAACAACCTGTAGCAGTACATGAAGAAAAGAAGACCATCTATGACCCTACAGTTCAATACTTTAGGGATTATTATCATATTCAAAGACAGATTGAAGTATTTGGCCTATTGTTCGGAACAAGGGGAACAATTCCAAAATTCTCAGTTGAATGTTTTAAGTCTTTTGGAATTCCTTTAAATATTTTGAAAATTATTGCTATAGACGTAATGAAATATTCTGTTCAGATTTTACGTAATCACCTGTACACCTAAATTTCCTTATATTCTATTTGATTACTACTAATTATTGAATAAAAGTACTTTCCCAAAGGCAGCTTCCATTTTAAATTAAAAATCGTAAATAGTGATAACGTAAATGTTTATTTTATTTTATTTGTTTAGTATGCTGTGTCTTTTAGCAACCCTTACTGAAGGGCAGCTACCCTTGTGGGATTTATATATAAGGAACCCGCAGGTTCATTCCCGGCCTCACATAAGCCCGCCATCGGTCCCCATCCCTGGAAGCAATAGGTTGGCTTAAACTAGATAAGAAAAGAAATTTACATTCACTTATCTTTCTCTTCGAAATCTTGAACTCTTCTATTCCTTCGTACCTGTCGTCTCGCTTCACTTACCTTTCTTCCCACCACAATCTGAACACACGCTCTCGCCATGAAACAATACTAACAATACCATCCCATCGCACCTCTTCATACTCATCCTCTTTCACAATAGCCCTGCCAAGACTCTGGAACTCGCTACCTGCTAGCATCAGGGACTGTCGAAATAAAATTCAATTCAAACGCAAACTTACTAGGCACTTGGTCAGTAATTGAGACTCGTTCAGACATGGTTTCTTGTAAATAGTTCTTTTAATCTACCACAAAATATCTCAATATCCGGTAATTTCATCACTATAGAATTTTGTTATTGTAGGTTTAATTTGTAATTTAGTAAATACAAAAATATTCTTTGTTCTTAACTTCTATGATAAAATGTCTAGCTTTCATTAATCAGGTATTCTTATTTAATTTTTATTGTAATTGTAATTGTAAATTTAATATTAATTGTAATCTTATTGTTCATGTTATAGTTGTAATCCCCTGGAAGAGGGGCAGAGAAGGCCTGACGGCCTTATCTCTACCAGGTTAAATAAATAAATCTAATCTAATCTAATCTATGCAAGATTAATCCAGTATCTATCATCATATCCCACCTCCCTCAAATTCATTTTAATATTATCCTCCCATCTACGTCTCGACCTCCCCAAAGGTATTTTTCCCTCCGGTCTCCCAACTAAACTTACGTTCCACGTACCAAATATCATAACCTTATTCCTTTGCTGTGGTCGTGCCAGAGAATCAGTCCCATTCCAAGGCTTGGAATGATTTCCACTGTAAATTATTATAATTCATCTCTTTAATTTTCATCTTCAAATTAATGTAATTTTGAATTGTCAATTTTCCCTCTCCTATTTTTAAATGTCTGTTTTGTCTTTGAAAATTCTACCCATATCGAGTGACTAGAAATCTTGGTTAATGGTCTTCAGCTCAGTGTTCACATAGATAACGTAACGTACATAAAGATATTTGCATTCTTAAAATGTCATTAAATAGTCTCAATGAAGATAATGCAGAAATAAAACTATTTTTTAAGAAAAGCTCCAGTATATATACGGAATTTTTAAAATTGGCTTACTTTAATTAATCAGTGCCCTTTTTCAGTGCTTGCGCCTAACTAACTAACAGACACAGACGCCGTAAAAGCCTAACTGATAATCAGCTGAAAGAAATCCAGATAAAGCTCATTTTTAGGCGTATCAAAGAGAGTCAAATTTCAACATAAATGCATGTTTAAAAGTTCAACTGCGATGTCTGCCAGCAATAGTGTCAGTATTGTCTAAAAGTTGTTAAAACAAAATGTTGATATGTATGTCAGTACATTAACTCTTAATTTGCCCTTTACCATTGTGGCAATGAAATAAGCGAATAAATTAGTCTGATTTAAAATTCGAAACGTGATTAGCATGTAAGCTAATGTAATCAGCATATTAAATTAAAATGGTCATACCAACTAATTGTGATGGGCTGCACTTTGTTCAGATAGATTATTCCCCCACAAAAAGTGTGCAAATTGCTCTTAAATTGTCGGTTTTGTTTCAAGAACTTTTCTTCCTGTTCCTTGTATACAGAGTGTTTAAAAATAGCATTCAGTATTTTGAGAGGTTGTAGTACTCATCAAAACGAGAGAAGAAGTCTAGCAAACATTGGTCCTAAAATTGGTACCTTCCGAGATATGAGTACTTGTTCATCAACATCATAGGATGTGATTTCCATTAAAAAAAAAAAGCAGTAAATTTTCTGAGACGTTGTAGTATTCATCAAAACAAGGAGAAAGTCTAATAAATTTGGATCCTAAAATTAAATTTTGTGCGATACACTGACAAATTTAATTGTAAGAACAGCATATCTTCCAAAGTGAGCTCTTTGCTTGTTTCTTATCGGTATATAGCATCATCGGAAATACAGTAAACAAAAGGGTCACAAGGTGTAGTACCCTAAGACATAGAGCAGAAGGATGCGTTAGAACGAATGGAAATCAAATTGAGTATCTCCTTGATGTTGACGAACAGGTATTCATACTACGGAAGATGTTAATTTTATGACCAGGGAAAGGATTTATATGTAAATACATATTTACTTATAAAGCTAATATAATTTATATTTTGCATTATCTTTATGTTTCACAATGTGTAGGGTTGAAAAATCCTACTTTTATTTTCCATATTTTTCCATATTTTAGAGTTTAGTACATATTTTCGTTAATTTCCATATATTTTCCATATTTCATATAAAACAGTCCATATTATATTAGGTTTAACAATAAAACAAAACAAAATTCCATTAACTTTTAAAAATACATTTCAACAATAGAGATTTAAACACATGTTCAGTAATCCCTTTAACATCAGAGTTATTTGAAAATTAGCAGTCCTATCAACAATGGGAAAGTAAGTTACAAAACTGTATTAATTTAATTTAAAATTTTTAACAGACTTCAGTTGTGCAGCTCAACAGTTAAATGCCAGTCAGAGTACACATAGGTTCAGTTTTGTAAATCATACTATAAAGACAGTAAATATGCCAAAAGTACGTCATTCAGTCAATTTAAAATCAAAACTAACAAGTTACATTTCAGAATTTAAAGAAGATGGTTTATCAACTGACAATAAAATATTATTTTGTAATTTGTGTCAGTGTGCAGTATCATCTACACAAAAGTTCCTGGTGCAACAACACATTACAACTAGTAAACATCAGGCCAACAAACAACTAAATTCCAAGCAGAGACAATTGTTTTTAACACAACCAACAACATCGAATGTAAGATCTGAGTTTAACATCGACCTGTGCCGTTCTCTCATCTCTGCTGATATTCCTCTCTACAAACTAAAGAATAAGGTCTTCAGGGAATTCCTTGAAAAATATACTCAACATACAATCCCGGATGAGTCAACACTTAGGAAGACGTATGCTCCATCCATCTACGATGAGACAATACAGAAGATAAGAGATGAAATTAAAGATAGTTCAATTTGGGTTTCCATTGATGAGACTCCCGACAAAGAAGGTAGACTTGTTGGTAATGTAGTTATCGGTTTGTTAAGTGAACAATATTCTGAACGAATTCTTTTACATTGTGATGTTCTAGAAAAGTGCAATAACAAAACTATAGTTAAACTGTTCAACGAAGCTATGGGTATCCTGTGGCCAAAGGGTATTATGTACGATAATGTGTTATTCTTTATTAGCGATGCTGCCCCTTATATGGTCAAAGCTGGACAAGCATTATCTGTTGTATATCCTAAATTGACTCATTTTACTTGTGTGGCGCATGCATTTCATCGTGTGGCAGAAGTGGTCAGAGACAATTTCCCTAAAGTAGATTTGTTGATTTCATCAGTGAAAAAAGTATTTCTCAAAGCTCCCAGTAGAGTTAACGTGTTGAAAGAAATGTACCCTGAAATTCCATTGCCACCAAAGCCAATTTTAACTAGATGGGGTACATGGCTAGAAGCAGTTGAATATTATGCCGAACATATAGACTCTATTAACAATGTTCTCCTTGCATTGGACTCTGAAGATGCAGTCTCAATTGATACTGCGAAAACAGTTACCTGTGACATAAGTGTGAAGAATGACTTAGCTCACATTCAGCATACATTTTCATGCATCATAAAAACGCTCAAAAGTCTCCAAAATAGGCACCTTTCACTATCTGAAAGTTTTGAAATTATAAATAGTACTGTGGAACAACTGAATCGTGGTAGAGGTAAAGTTGCAGATGCAGTAAGAGCTAAGGTGGACACTGTACTTTCAAAAAACCCTGGATATGAAGAACTACAAAAGGTTGTTGCTGTGATGAGTGGTGAATCAACAGTGAAGATTAACTTGGACTTATCCCCAGCAGACATTGTGAAATTGAATTATGTACCAGTTACTTCTTGTGACGTCGAACGCTCTTTTAGTCAGTATAAATCTATCCTCAGAGACAATAGAAGAAGATTCACTTTTCAGCACTTGAAAGAAATGTTTGTAACCTATTGTTATGGTAACAGACAATAAAAATTGTGTTTTGTTGAAACTACATTGGAAGATAAGGTACGTCCATTATATTTTTTGTTTAGTTTGATTAAAATGTACCAATATTTAACGTACATAGTCATTTTTTTATAATTTTAAGTCCATATTTAATTCCATATTTTGGTAAAAATCCATATTTAATTCCATATTTTGGTAAAAATAACTACATATATATTTACATATTTCATATATTTTTAGTCCATATAAATCCGTTCCCTGTTTATGACTTTTTTCCTTGCTTTGATTAATACTGCCACCTCTGAAAATATTTTTTTTAACATTCTGTATATTGTCCTGAAATTCAGCGACCTAAAGTTGGGAACAATAGACTGTTTGAACCCGCGATCCCAGGATCTAACGGCCAGCATGGTAGCCACAAAACTACCTAGGACAGCTACTACTCCGTGTTACTGGAAGATGTGATTAGTGATTGATGCAATCATGAACATGGGCATCACTACAAGATTCTATATACACTGCTCCGTCGATATAGGAGAAAGCCAATGTTTACCTACTTGGATATAACATGCGGAGGAAGTCCCCTGCAAACGGCAAGCATCATGTTTAGGTATAGCACGAAAGTCAATTAATATTATGGTCAGTAAAAAAATTGATCATAAGGTAATAGTTATGCAAGAGTTGTTAATTCATTATAAAAAGTGAATTTGATACAACGTTAATACAAATTAATGTTATTTTCTAGAATACATCCCATCCCAACGCACATCCTCATACTCATCCTCTTTCACAATAGCCCTGCCAAGACTCTGGAATTCGCTACCTGCTAGCATCAGGGACTGTCGAAATAAAATTGAATTCAAACGCAAACTTACTAGGCACTTGGTCAGTAATTGAGACTCGTTCAGTTGATCTGAATAATTTCGAGGGAAAAATTGTTCCGGGGCCGGGTGTCGAACCCGGGACCCTTGGTTTAACGTACCAACGCTCCACCAACTGAGCTACCCGGGAACTCTACCAGACACCGATCCAATTATTTAGATCAACTTTACAGGGAGTTATACCTGAAAGTTTGATTTGCATAATACACGTCGCTGTTCGTTAACAGAAAACCACAATTTAAGTCACACAGTTAGTGTGCACTCAACGTTGGTTGCTTGACGGTTGTCAGCCCACTTTGACGTCTGTGGATATAGAGAGAAAAATTAGATCGGTATCTGGTAGAGTTCCCGGGTAGCTCAGTTGGTGGAGCGTTGGTACGTTAAACCAAAGGTCCCGGATTCGATACCCGGCCCCGGAACAATTTTTCCCTCGAAAAAAAAATGATGCCTTACCAGTATGCGGGGGCTTGGATTCTCGTCACAACAGACCACGTTGTACTATTTTGCTGCTTTCTTTAGACTCAAACGCATATTACTAAATGTACGGAGCGGTATATAAGCAAACATAATGCATTGTAAGGTTTCTTGTTTATGTAAGGAACACCATTGAGCTATATCGGGAAACGACGTAGCCTACTCCTCTATGGCGTCGAGTCTGCTAAGTCGGAAGTTAGGCTCCACGTAGTGAAGACACTAGATACGTACAAATGCGGACAGTGATTAATACAAGCCGCTGTAACGCTGCATACAGATGGAAGTACATACGCAGGTAATTGAAATCGCAGTAGGTTATCTGTGTCTGATTCCGTGAACCGATGCTCACGCATGAGTGCAGCTTCAGTTATGGTTAAGCTGGCTCTTTGTTCGTTATACCCAGCCGCTTTTCGTTCTATGAACTGCATGCAGCTAGATTTGAGGTTTCCATGTCCCTAATACCTGCAGAATACATTTTAATCCGTATGCTATTACATTCCACACACCCACGAGATGGACAGAAATGACTGGAAACGTTTGAAATATGGATATGGAGAAGAAATGACCGTGTGAAATGGACAGACAGAATAAGACATTAAATTGTGTTGGAAAGAGTGAGTGAAGGAAGAATAATGCTGAAACTGATCAGGAAGGGGAAAAGGAATTGGCTGGGTCACTGGCTGAGAAGAAACTGGCTACTGAAGGATGCACAATGTTTGATCAAGCGTACAATGTACTAATATGTATATTAAATATGAAAAGTTTTGTTCTTTTAGGTTTTATAATATCTGAGATATAAAAAAATGAATTTCACTATATTTTTGCCGGTCAGTGGCGTACCTCCCCCCTTAAGTGTAGAATATTAACTTCCAAGTGTCTTGTGTAAAAAATAAAAAGAAAAGGGTGTCCAAATTATCGCGAATTCCGAATTAGTGAAGACCGATTCACTGTATTAAGTTTTCGGCTTCCACGTAATAAAACTCGGTCTTGATTAGATCGACTCCTGTAGATGAGTACGAGATGTCTGCTGCACAAGTGTGGTGAAGAAGTTGCCGCATGAGCACGGAGTAAAAATAGTGTTCACTTACTGTATTACATTTTCTTCTGCCAGAAAATAATGTAAGAAAACTCATCCTGGTTAAAACAGACATCTATATATTCCTGTACGACATGCCTTCTTCAAACATATGGTGAAGACGTTGCCGCGTTAATTCGACCAAAAATATAGTAATTACGGTATTAGATTTTTTTTAGCTGCCATAACATTTTACTCGTACTTATTATGTGTAAGAGAACTCGGCATCGATAAGATCGACAGCTATATACTTATACGTGTACAGGATCTACGCAGATATGGTGAAGAAACTGGTACAAGAACACGGCGTAAAAGCATAATATTTAATTATGATACAATATTACATTTTTTTCACTTGCCGTAATATTTTGTGTGTAAGAAAACTGTCTCGACAAGATCGACACCTGTACATACGAGTGCTACAAGCCCGTTGCACGTATGTGCTGAAGAAGTTGCCGCATGAGCACGGCGTAAAAAACACTTTGTTCAATTTTATTACATTTTCAGCTGCTATAGCCTTTTATGTAGAATAAAAGAAATGCTGACAAATTCCTAACGTAGCCACCGAGTGGAAAATTATATCCGTACACTGTAAATTGAAGGAAAAAAATGGTTGTGTCATCCTATTAATAATAACGAAAGAAAAGAGAAGGATATTATCTTTGTTCTCTTGATTTACTAAAGAAAACAAATTGGGGGAGTTTGGGATAAATATTTTTACATGTTTAAGATAGCCATCGTCTTCATCATCTGCCTGTCAAGTAATAAGCCTAGTGGCCTGTTACGGTCTCCTACCATCTACGGAATGGTCGACTCACAGATCTTCTTCCTCTGGTTATATACCGTAGCATCTGTTATGGTATCCTGGAACGTTGCGTTGTATTGACGTGTTGTAACCAATTTTGTCTATAGTCAGGGAGATATTCGTTATATGGACTATTTTGAGATCATGAACTATTGTCTCATTTCTTTTGTGACCTAAACGGTTGTATACTGCAGTTCTTCTCAAAAATCCCATTTCAGCAGATGTTATGCGTCTTTCATCTTGGATTCATATGGTCCGTTCTTCACTATCATAACAGAGAATGGGTCTTGTCAAAACTTTCAGTCTTGTGTGTTTTTGTACCTTCGTTGTTTTCATTCTGATTGATAACTCTGGGGGATCAGTTATAATTTTGTATCTTGAGTATTAAGTTATATTCTTCAACATATTTAGTATTTTATTTTAAATGTTTTAGAAGTTTCTCCGCTCTTTATAATTGAAATGCAGGTCGTCTAAAAACTGGAGTTAGTACTTCAAATCTTTTTCCCGTGTTTTTACTATTTTACTTGTTTTTACTATTTTACTTCGCAAGATAAAACTGTTGCCTCTAGATTTAAAAGTTCTGTACACCAGAATTAATTTGAGATCTGACAACGTAAACAAAGGATTCTATTTGTCGGAGTTTATATCACGGCGCTTATTCTATATAGCTTTCTCATGATAAAGACGCCAGCATTTTATCGTGAAACAAGAGCAATAGATATTGGCAGGAAATTGCTGTGAAATTTCTTCTTCTTCTGTAGAACAGGAGAAATTTTATTTAACATATAAATCTCGTCGGTTTTGTTCTTCGTTCGTGCCGTTGTCTGGGGTGACGCATGGCTTCCCATACAGAACCCATCTATAACAATAACCTTAGTAATAAAGTCGAAGAAGCTTGCCTAGTAGATTCAATAGCATTGGTTATTCATTGAACGGATATCCTCTGCTATAAATTCTTGTTTGAGCTCCTCAAGGCGAGCGTGAAGAGTTCATGGCAACGCTGTAACGGCAAATTGGAACAGAAGAATGGCATGGATTGTGTCTACAGGGTGAGTCGAGTATTACTCATTCCTTGTGTGTAAACAAAGTGCATCGAAGGAAATTAACGGCAGATATCCTAAGGGGGAAATACATCTCAGCGAGTCAGAACCAGCCTGTGATGTTACTCGTTACAAGAGGAACAATCTAGAAATAAGCCGGAAGAGAATAGCAAATTTTAAGGCTTTCAATGTTTAACAGGCTGTTAAGCTACCTACAGTGAACTTATGATAGCGAAGCTCGAACTGTACGCAAATATTAACAGGTTATACACGATTGGATTCATTTTAGACTTACTAAAAGAATTTCACATTGCTTCTGTTATCAAATGTATTTATATAGGGGAGACTGTTGTACCTTTAAACACTTTTCACATATTATTTTTTTTTAATTTTGGGAAATGAAATTTTTTAAATGAAAAAATGCTTGAAATAATTATTGAAGATTCCTTTATAACTTTCTGTATGTATTTTCCTGTTTTACAGATCTGTTTAGGGTGGAAAAAAATAAAATGAAGGGATATGTAATGTGTTCAAAGGTACAACAGGATCATGTACTTCGGACATACCCTCTTGTAAGTTGGAATACATGGAATATAGGTGGGAATATAGCTGTAAAAAGCTGACAATCATATTTAAAATGTATTTTCAATCATAAACCAGAGCAGGCTTCTCTGATTGAGATTTTATTTCCTGGAGAAGCAATAACTGCTTCAACAGCTTTCTTCAAGACATCCGAATCAATTGGGGGCCTCTTTAATTCCAGACTTACTTCGTGACATGACCTTAAAATAAAAGAAAAATAAAAACCGATAGTATCGTGTAATTTGGAACATGTTCCATGGTACAAGATGTTTTGTGTTCAAAGGTACACGAGGGTGCACGTTTAAATAAATATGGCTCTGAAAACTAGAGAGTCAAATATCATGGAAATTAAAATATCTTATTACTCACTAGATGATAGGGAACACACCGTACTTGAAAGATATTAACAAATGCAATCTGGTTGTGTGTTAGAAAACATGCATCAATGAACGAAATGCTTACTTTTGGTACTAAAAAAACTTATTTTGTCCACGGAACTCACACTTTGCAATAAATCAAACTGAAACTACGACCAGAGCTACTTAGCGGCTTTCTCTACAATCTACTTCAGTTTTAGCCCTCTAGGTAGCAGCAAACATTAAAAAACAAAAAAATGTTCAAAGGTACACTATGCTGAAGGTACAACAGTCTCCCCTTTATATAGGAAAAATTGGAGACAAAATAGGAGAAAATCCACAAACGATTAGGGAAAACACGGGAATTTTACTTGAAACAAGTAATGAGATAGGTTTGGAAATAAACCCATAAGGAACAAATTATATGATTATGTCTCGTGACCAGAACATAGTACGAAATAAAACTATAAAAATTGGAAATTTATTCTTTGAAAAGGTGGAAAAATTCAAGTACCTTGGAACAACAGTAACAAATATAAATGACACTCGAGAGGAAATTAAACGCAAAATAAATATGTGAAATGCCTATTAATATTCGGTTGAGAAGCTTTTATCATCCAGTCTGCTCCCGAAAGAGCTGAAAGTTAGAATTTATAAAACAGTTACATTAACGGTTGTGAAACTTCACTCTCACTTTGAGAGAGAAACAGAGTTAGGGGTGTTCGAGAATGAGGTACTTAGGAAAATATCTGGGGCTAACAGGAATGAAGTTACAGAATAATGGAGAAAGTTACATAACACAGAACTGCACGCATTGTATTCTTCACCTGACATAATTAGGAACATTAAATCCAAGCGTTTGAGCTGGGCAGGGCATGTAACAGGTATGGGTGAATACATAAATGCGCATAGTGTTAGTTGGAAGACCTCAGGTAAAAATACGTTTGGGGAGGCCGAGACGTAGATGGTAGGATAATATTAAAATTGATTTGAGGGAGGTGGGACATGATGGTAGAGACTGGATTAATCTTGCTCAGGATAGGGACCGATGGCGGACTTAATGTAAAGGCGGGTTCTCTAAAAACCATAATTTTTTTATATTTTTCAATTTAATTTTATTTTTTTAGTTGGTTATTTAAGGACGCTGTATCAACTACTAGGTTATTTAGCGTCGATGAGATTGGTTATAGCGAGATGGGGCCGAGGATTCGCCATAGATTACCTGACATTCATCTTACGGTTGGGGAAACCTCGGAAAAAACCCAACCAGGTAATCAGCCCAAGCGGGGATCGAACCCGCGCCCAAGCGCAACTTCAGACCGGTATGCAAGCGCCTTAACCGACTGAGCCACGCCGGTGGCTTGAACAAAACATAATAAATAAGTAAATAAGTATACAAGTAAATTACCATTCCTTCTCGATTATAGAGGAAGTTCCATGAAGATTAATTGTTCATTTAAATATAAGTTATTCATTTTCTTAGTACTTCGCTGTGGCATGGCATTTGTGAAAACATTTTGTATATTTGTTTGAATAAAACATATTTGTTTATTTATCTAACTTTCAAAGTAGCAGTAAAATATCCGAGGTTTGTTTTTCAATTATTCTAGTCCCTCGTGAAAACCTGAAACTTCATGTGGGAAATATTGCTTGCATGTATGTGTGGTCACAACCGGTATGTCAGAAGAGAAAACGCATAGCACAATGAATGCATGTAAATTATAACAGGAAAAATAAAATCATACTGCACATACATGCCTCCTGTATACACAGAATTTCTCACCGCATATTTTTATTTGTACGTTTGCACATTATTTATTCTCTCAGCCTGTTACACATGGATTATTACAACGCATGCATTGTTTTCATACTTTTGTTGCTTGAATTATTTGTGCGTATATCCAGTCTATCCTTGTTTTGTTATTTGTGGCGATATGATGACATTTTTATTTCACTTTAAAGTGAGATAGACAGCGCTGTAATAGTAGCAGGAAACTTAAAACTCTATACTTACAAGTGAATGCAGTATTCCTTAATTTAAGTTACTTCTCATCCTAGTAGCTGAAGTTCTCATAAATTACGACTGTGTACTGAGTAGATTGCAGAGATGTGAACGTGTATAAAATTTTATAATAAAAGTCTCAAGGTCAATCTATAAGATTTATCTATTTTGCAAATGTTTATTAATTTGCTGATATTCGTAATTCTGTTAATGACTTAATGCAGGATATAATATTTAACACTTTTGTCAATTTTAATTATTTATATGTGTTTTGTAACATGAGTTATGTGTACCAGAAATCATATCGACATTTTCCAAATTTACATTTCCTGGATTTTTTTTAATAAACCTTTTCCATTAATAAGACATAACTATATACAACTCATGAAAGTCCATTTTGTCATGCATAACACTATGTACATTTTTAATTTGTTCAAGGTTTAGATTTCGTGTTTCTTAACAATATCTAATAATGCCGAAAAGGCGAAAACGTTAATATTTCATATACAATGTTATAGCAAATAAACATTTGCAAAATAGATAAATCTTGTAGATTGAACCTGAATCTTTTATTATATTGAACTAGATTTATCTGAAAACAAAATGAATTGTAAAAGTATAAAATTTTACTGAAATGTTGATGAAAATATAGGCCTAGACTATATTTAAACATACAGGCAAATAAGGCACAAATGTACTAATATATACGATATATACGTACACGCAGATATCTACAGAAGTGCACTGAAATATGCATGCAAATATGGACAGAAGTTTACTGAAATGTTCATGAAAATATGCACTGAATTGTGGGCCAATTTAAATATGTTTGTATATTGCCAGAAGTTTACTGAAACATACATTCAAATGCGCACAAAAGTAGGCTATTTCTGAGATATGAATTAAAATACACAAGTTTACTGAAGTAAGCTCTAGCCAGTAGACCACCGCATATATACCAAGCAAATTAATTTGTGTTATTTTCCGTTGTTGCAGTATGTAATAAATTTATTATGAGTTTTTAAATACGTCACAGGTACTGAGGCTTTGAAAAGCGTAAAAGATTATAATTGTCAAATATAAGCAAAGCAAAACGCGCAATTTACTTAACACGTACGAATGCAAGAAAAACAAAATATCAGTCTGAAGGGTGGCCATAGTTAGTCGGAGACATCGGCGAATCTCTGGAATTTTGGAATGGTTTGTGCTATCTGGTGGCTATTATGGACCTGTTTGCGACATGTCCGGAACTATAAGGCCATTCGTAGGGTTTCCCACTCATCTCATTCCCTACCTTATGGGGAATCTATGCTTAAAACACTTAATTAAATATGAGACTGTAGATCTTCACAATTATTGTGTTCGGAAGGACCACTGCATTGTGTGCTGGAACTTAAAATCTCCATGCAGGTTCTAACTTCAGGGCAATACAATACGGCGTACAATGTTTACTACTGTATTGTCTATTGTCATGAAGATGAAACATGTCTGGAGTTTCGAAATGTTGAAACTCTCTGGATCGATTTCTAAAACGAGGTTTAGACCACGGCTTTTAAGCCGCGATCGAGGTCTGAATCCCTGTGGATTTCTAAAACGATGTCGAGACGCGGCTTGACATCAAACCGCGGTTCATGATTTTTGTGTAGGTATGGCGACGCAGGATATTTTTTTTTATTTGGCTGTATCAACTTAACTTACTTACAAATGGCTTTTAAAGAACCCGAAGGTTCATTGCCGCCCTCAAATAAGCCCGCCATCGATCCCTATCCTGTGCAAGATTAATCCAGTCTCTATCATCATATCCCACCTCCCTCAAATCCATTTTAATATTATCCTCCCATCTACGTCTCGGCCTCCCTAAAGGTCTTTTTCCCTCCGATCTCCCAACTAACACTCTATATGCATTTCTGGATTCTCCCATACATGCTACATGTCCTGCCCATCTCAAACGTCTGGATTTAATGTTCCTAATTATGTCAGGTGAAGAATACAATGCGTGCAGTTGTGCGTTGTGTAACTTTCTCCATTCTCCTGTAACTTCATCCCTCTTAGCCCCAAATATTTTCCTAAGCGCCTTATTCTCAAACACCCTTAACCTATGTCCCTCTCTCAGAGTGAGAGTCCAAGTTTCACAACCATACAGAAGAACCGGTAATATAACTGTTTTATAAATTCTAACTTTCAGATTTTTTGACAGCAGACTAGATGATAAAAGCTTCTCAACCGAATAATAACAGGCATTTCCCATATTTATTCTGTGTTTTATTTCCTCCCGAGTGTCATTTATATTTGTTACTGTTGCTCCAAGATATTTGAATTTTTCCACCCCTTCGAAGGATAAATCTCCAATTTTTATATTTCCATTTCGTACAATATTCTGGTCACGAGACATAATCATATACTTTGTCTTTTCGGGATTTACTTCCAAACCGATCGGTTTACTTGCTTCAACTGTGGCTGTATCAACTACTAGCTTATTTAGCGTCGATGAGATTGGTGATAGCGAGATGGTATTTGGCGAGATGAGGCCGAGGATTCGCCATAGATTACCTGGCATTCACCTTACGGTTGGGAAAAACCTCGGAAAAAACCCAACTGAGCCACGCCGGTGCTTACTGTAAGATATATGTAAGATATTATTATCACTTTTATTAATTAAATCACATGGAAGTATTAGAAAAGGAAAACAATTTACCACAGTTAAAACAGCCTATAATAATATAATTTATTTACATTGAGTATTTTCTCTTCTTTCAGGACTAAAAGGAAAATATGCTACAGTGAAAACGAATATCGCCAAAGACGTTTGGAGATGGCGGAGGATGAACATAGGAAAAAGATGGACATTTTAAAAATTAAAAAAGAGAACGTTAGACTAAAATTATTATTGCTGCAGAAAGACTGTAAATCAAAAGGCATCTGGACTTAGATTTATTTACATTAAATTTATAGCTACTACACTGAGAGGCAAAAACTTGGATTTATTTGCGTTACATTCATACTACTCTCATGGCCAAGTGCACTGACCTTGATTAATTTCTGCTGTTTCGTAAAGACTACTAGGGCCGTATTCATAGACATTTTTAGCGCGGGCTTCCGGTGGATGATCAGTGTTTTTCGTATTCATAAACCAGTGTTAACGATAGGAAATGATTTGAATTCTGTACAAGTAACCAGTGGATAGCGGGGCTAGCTTAGTACGCTCGTAGCGCGTGCTGCGAAATGTCTATGAATAGCACCCCTAAAGTTTACGGGTATTAAAACTGCTTTTAGGGTGTACCGAACTTAACGATTACTGTCAATAGCAATCGAACTTAACCTCTCAACCTACCGATTTCTCCCGCTGAATATAAAACTGAACTATCTTAGCCATTCCATTTGCCGATTGTTGGTTCGCAATACCAAAGCTTTGATATTGTTGTTAAAATGAAGCCAATTAAGGAGAGACAGGGAATAGCAAATTTTTCGAACTCTGAAATGGAACTAGTTGGTAGAGATGTTATGTAAATGCAAAGAAAATATTAAGTTTGATTACTCACTAAAACAATGTGGAATGGTATGCAGTGTGTAATGATTCTTCTTTTGAACTTCCCTAGATTATTTTGTATATTACATACCTTTTGTACAAATATCATTGAAGGTAACTTTTCAAGCACTTCAATCGAGAAAAGATCAACATTTATCTGCCAACAGTTGATTACTTCAAAGCAAAATACCAGCTTGAAAACATTGAGGTGATTGTTCTTCTTAGTGGAGCTCGTGGTGTGATTTCGAAGTTCTTTGAAAGGTTCAGGAGTCCACACCTGTGGAGTAACGGTCAGCGCGTCTGGCCGCGAAACCAGGTGGCCCGTCGGGGCAGGTTACCTGGTTGAGGTTTTTTCCGGGGTTTTCCCTCAACCCAAGATGAGCAAATGCTGGGTAACTTTCGGTGCTGGACCCCGGACTCATTTCACTGGCATTATCACCTTCATCTCATTCAGACGCTAAATAACCTAAGGTGTTGATAAAGCGTCGTAAAATAACCTACTAAAATAAAAAAAGAAAGGTTCAGGAAGACTTTTGAACTACCACTACTGACATCGTAACTTCAGTTTTGAAACGTTCTTGCCAAATTCTGAACCATCATATTCACTCTGTTTAATTTCTTTTTCTTCACTTTATAATTCGTATATGTTTATTTTAATTTTCTGTCAACAAAATTTATGTAAACATTTAATACTGTAAAATTCATGTAGGAGAGTATACTGAGTCCTTCTCGGCTACCTCCAATGGGAAGCAGTTAATTTAAATTTTAATATAATTATTTATAACGTTAAATAATATAATTGATTTCATAAAACTGTTACATTATAGTTTCAAGTAAAAATACAGTTTTGTATAGGGGAGAGTTGGGTACTATCGGACATCGGGTAATATCGGACAGTGCGTTTCTTTCATCTATCATCAGATGGTAGTACCTGGCTAACATGTTTACGTTTCTGTATGCGCCATAATAGAAACGTAACCATGTCATTCAGGTACTATCATCTGGTGGTAGATGAAAGAATTTCACTGTCCGATATTACCCGATGTCCGATACCACCCAACTCTCCCCTACTGTAGACTGAACGCCACTTTGTGGAGCAGCTGAGTTATGTTCACTAATCAGCTGAGTTTCCTTATACGGACAGGAGGGGATGCAAGGAAGGCAAACTTGTGCTCGAAGCAGGTTTTTTTTATATCGGTAGTGGTTGTGTCTCTCTATGAAATAGGGTGTTCCAATTAAAATTTTTTCATGCTTAAAGGAAAAGTATTTCACATTTGTTTAAATGAAGATTTTGAAGTAAAAGTGAACATGCGTGTTTTAATAAAATATAAGTTTAATTCAGAATAGAATAATATTTTATTTATGCACATGATCAGTGACGTAATGGAAGGCATTGTTAGCAGATTACGTGACGATTGTACATGTGAAGGCGATTGGAAAATTATAAAAAACATTTTTTACCTTTAAGGGCGGATTTCAATGCAAATAAAAAAAGTCCTAACTTTTACATTTTTTGGTCTTGTTTTTCTTTGGATAGCCTATCTTACTTTTATTTAATCACGTTGGCCTTCATGTCAATTCAGTTAATCCAACTACAACATTTAATCTTCAAAATTATCTTTGTCCATTGTGTCTGCCATCTTGTATCCATTCATTTCAAAGTAATTAATTATTGTTACTAACTAATTAAATTTACAGCTCTTAAGCAAACTTTTAACCATCTTTATCTTTAGTGTGATTTAACAGCCATAAAGTTGGCAATTATTGGTTGTTAAACTTGAACAATATTGATGCACCTGGCAGTGAGAGGCAAAAAAAACCGGACCACTTGAAAACTGTACATTATCCTTAGGATCAATTCATGATACATGAATTTCTTTTCATATATCACAAATCAACTATTAATTTCGCATATCTTAAATCAAAAATGAAAAATGCTTTTTTGCCTCTCAGTGTATAAGTTTTGAAATGTTAAAACTAAAAAAAAAGTACTGACCCATTTTGTTTGTTATAAAAAATTCTCTTAAAAATTAATTTTGTTACGTTGTCTATCCTGTATAATGTTTTGTCAATTGCTCTTCTTAAATTTATATATTTCAGTGTATTTATAAGGTCCCTGAGACAGATAACGCCATGTATACCTGTAACGCCAGCCAATTAATTTTATTAACGATACCAGTTTTCGGTAGCGCACTACTGTAGCCTGCATTCGCTTGCCATATAGTGATGAAATGAGTTACTAGCTGTCCGCTGACATTTACGAGTGACATATATTCCATCATTTTCCTGTTGTATATTGATAGTGAAAGGCTGTTCTTATATCAAGGTAAGAGGCACTATTTTATTTTGGTGTTGAGCAAATAATAACTATATTAAACTATATATTTTCGTGATCCTTAAACATTCTTCTGTGCATAGGAATTATTTCCTATCTACTGCGTGTTCAGTTCAAAGTGTGTCATGGCTCGCTGTATGCCGTCATGTGGCTAGCCGATGAGGCTAGAGAATTCAATCTTCCTACACTTCCGCAAAGGCGTATTACCTTTGTGTCAGAGAAGTTGCCTGGCAAGTACGGCGTTCATTCTGAAAGGTACGGTAACGCCGGTAGTGGCAGGAATGTGAACTGTTTGGAAACACGTACTGAGGTGAGTTTTTTTTTTCTTTATGTGGAGAGGGTTAAGACGGTTAATTACGTATTTGTTGACATTAACTTCGACAGTCAACATGGACACGGAGCATTTGATTTGCGTTGTGGAATGTTGCCGTTACCGATGATAACAAATACCCTGCGTACGATTTGCCCGCGCAAACTACAGATCGAAAGAGGTTATGGTAACACACAGACCTTACAGACCGCCATCTATTGCTACGACGTTCAAGTTATACCGTACACGTTTTCAAGTTCAGATTGAACGCCTTGAATAATAGGCAACTTCTCTGACATAAAAGCTGAAAGTCGCTTCAAATCGCTGACTCACAACAGTGACGTCATGACATACTTTGAAATTAACACCCAGTATAAAATGTGAAAATGGTAGAGAAACAGACGTGTCATGTTATCAGGTACTTAGTAGTGCTTACAGTCAAAATTTTAGGTTATGTTGTGCCGTTTATATTTCGGCATGTCAGTTTCTCCTTTCCATTTCTTTCCTTTTCTTCTATCCTTATGCCTTTCTCTGTTTGTTCTAGTTCTTCTTACGCTTCATAGATGGCTTACCTTCTCTCATCTTTCTTTTTTTTTTTTTTTCGTTTTCTCTGGGTCTGTTCCTATAACCTGTGATGAGTTGAAACCTGGGGAGCAGTTATTATTTTATAATAACGGTTGCTAATTGGTTAAGATCAAGGGAGCAGTAAATATTTCATAATCGCGCTTTCTGATTGGTTAAGATAGAGACGCCAAGTTTCTTTTCGATTGTAGCGTCAGTCTGGTGGATGGACTCATTCAGGTCGGATGTGTGCCGGTAGTTGAGGATGTGTGTTGTGATGGGCACCAACTCCTATGTAGGCCGAGGATCGAACTGGTTCGATAAGTCTACCAGAAGCTGCATAGTCCACGGTGTTGTGGGAACCTGCGAGTGTATCGCCGAGGATATTCGTGTGGAATTTAGCGGCGAGTTTTGGGACGTACTTATTATCTTGAACTGCATTCATTTTCCTGACTGACTACCGTGCAGTCAACCCTGGTTAAATACTGGTCGGTATTTTTATTTCAGATGATCGTTTTTCTAGCTGTGATATAACTAAAAGCCTACCACAAACTACAAGCAGTTCAGTGAGTTGGTTTTGGCTTATGTTTTACTTAGTTATTATAGTAGAACGAATTTGAAGAGTATGAAATTCACAATGAAGGCACCCATTGTTGTGTGACGTTTGAGGGGTGGCCAATTTGTATGTTACGGCTATGTGTGTGCTGAGTGATGGTTATGTCAAGGTTGTATGACAAGATGGATGCCAGCGTGGGGAAGTACCTACCTATGTAAGGTAATTAGCTGGAGTTGGGTTACATTACTCTGTGAAGAAGATATTTTCTGTGCTACGAATTTATTCTGGGTTGTTTATTCAAAATAAATAGTTGTGTTTAACATAGTGAGTGCGTGTTGTCACTTGACTACCTCGACATGTAGATTACCATCCTGATCATAACGATTCATGGCAGGGTTATTTTATTATTTAATTGTCTTGTATTCCAACCAGCAAGACTAGATAGAAAGTTCGAGTACGCCTCAATGTTAGTACGATACTCGAGTACTCAGGCTGCCAGTACAGCATCAGCACACTGTTTTGGCTAGGAGAGGTGCAAGAAAGAGCATCTGGTCGCACCTGAGCAAGCAGAAAATGTCACAATAAATTTATTGTTGCATACGCTAATGCTCTTTGTACACGTATGGATATCTTCAAAAACCGGCGTTCGAAGCCGGAGTAGGAGAAAGATATGCCTCCTGCAACAGAGACTGTCGTGACGTCGTATGAAAACTGCTATATTCATCCATTGGCTTGACCAATTCGCCCGATATAAAGTGGCAGGAGAGGTGGTGTTGATATTATTGATGGAGCATCATCTCATCTGGACGCAAACATTGCAAGTGCCGCTGATAAATATGGAATCACACTGTATTGCCTTCCCAGTAGTACAACACATGAGCTGCAATCCAAGGATAAAGCGCAAGCACAAGTTGGATGTGTGTTATATGTGAAGAAGATTACGCTGAGAACATGTCGTTATGTTCCTATTGTGCGAGGTGTTTACATGATAAATGCAGAAACATCAGGAAAAACACTAAGCTTTCAACTTACAAATGTTCAGAATGTGCACAGTGATGATATTGGTTCAATTGTTTATCCAACTCTTAATTTTTTTATTTTACATAACTTAATTTTTTGTTTCACTTATGGAAAAACATATTAAACTAAGGTAAATGCTTTTGTGTTTAATAACGTTCTACTGTCTCATTATCTCATTTTTTGAAAGTAAGGAGTTGGTGGAAGACATATTTTCCTAATCCATCTGGTGTTTGAGTTTCAGATCAAGAATCTTTCATTAGTATTGAGTGATTTTGGACCTTTTATTAACAGAAACTCAAATTTAGTTGCTTAATTCAATTTGTGTTGCTTAGGAAAAATAATTCCTTAATAATTATAAGTGTATAGATTACTAGAAAATAGGTGGCGTTAATTGGATAAGCTGTTCCTAATAACGCCAGTATACAAAGTTTTCCTATTTGAGTTGTAGACCTAATTCTTCTTCGGTATATAATATCACCATTTTCATTGTGCTATTTTCTAAAGATAAGATTACAGTTTCTATTTCATAATTTTCGAGCTTGTACATAACTTATTTCCAGAGCAAAAGTGACTTAAGTGTTAAGGTGGCGTTATTTGGTACGTGTACCTTATTAAGAATTAACGTTATGTTTTACTACTATGAAATTCGATTCATTAAAATTCGATATGTAATCTCAAACTATAAATTAATAAAAATGTGAGTTATCTGTACAATGGTGTTAGTGATTTTTTGAAAAGTAGATGTGAAATTGAGAAATTTATATCTAACTTCAGCAGCAGTGCGTTCACGAAGTACAGGTGTTAACAAGTAGCCTACCAGGTACATGCATAACCACTGTCTCCAAGAAGATGGCCATTATATCTACCCTGATCTAGAACCGTCTTGATGGTTGAATTCCTAAAAATACGACTGTCGTGAGTCGAACCTGGCCATCTTGCAACTATATTTGTGATCCACATGTCAACGTCACAAATAACCTGAAACATTACATTTATTTTTAAATTAATTAAAAATGTATTACAATTTATTAATTTATCTAATTTGTGTTTAAATTAATCCAGTAGGAATGTTTTCACAAACCTGACAATTAATAGAATAAAAATGCTTTCTGTTAAAAAATATGAGAGCCTCTTACCTGCTTGGCGCCAAAATTCTGATATAGGTGCAATCAATGGCACCAATAATTCCAGGAAAATTATCTCCGAAAATAAAATTGAAAAGAAATTGGTAGAAAGTAACGTTATAAATAAGTACTCCAGTTTAATAGAATAATATGCGGGTAAGCTAAGATATGATATTAGAATTAAGCGTTTCATTATTAGTAATTTGTAGCTATTCTAAACAGTTTTGATAATTGTCTTTACCCTTATAGTTGAGAGAAGCGATGTTGAACTTGGGGGAGTTGAGCTCTTGTTGGGAAATAAATGAATCGTGGATTTAATGTTGCTATAGCTCTTGAAACACTTTTACAATTTTGCACGCTGTACTTTCATGTATATCAAAGAAATCTGCAGTGACTAATGGAAAGCCCCAGTAGCATAAAACCTAAAATGAAACAAAATCATGTTTTCTTGATATTCTTGAAGGTCTTAAAGTATTACATAAAATTTCCAAAACTACTGTAATGATTAAGAAATAAGTTATATTGTCTTATGGGCATAAATGTATAATTAATAGGTATAAAATATTATATCTAACTTACCTCAACGCAACAAGAAGCTGTAATAAAACTGGCAACCCGCCGCCTCTTGCATTTCGCTGTAGGTTATCATTAGGGACCGGATTTTTATTTTCAACCTAACCGTATATAAATAACAAATCTTTGCGAATCTTGTAATTACCATTAATATATTAAAATTTGATACTACATATTTACCCCACATTACATATTATGGCTTGGTATTACATAAATCTACATATTTTGGGGTTTTATTCATTTTTACTTCTCTGAAAGGAAAAAAAAAAACTTCTGCTGGGGAAGTTTACAATTTGAAATTCACAGATTTAAAAAGCCTTTTTACCTACCCAAGAAAGGTTATATTTCGGAACGAAACATAACGTCCTTAGTTCCAGGAAGTAAAAGTGGCACTCACCCCATACCACCCACTGTAAATATGAGTGAACAAAAGCCAACCTTTCTTATACAACTACCTTGTATTGTAAAAATCACTCAGAAAGTAGCGTTGCCTTCATGCGGTGGAGTGGGACGAGGACGACATGATTAGTCTCGAACTATAATTGTTCTGCATACGTCTTAAGTCTTTCTCATGCAATTTGCAACCTTACCCACCCTATTCCTAATTCTTCCAGGAAAAACCCGTGTCAAGTCTGACATGAGACTTTCAGGTTATTGCTTGACCTCTTTATTTTAAATTTAGTAGATCTATACGGAAATGGGATTTTCCGAGCAATTAGAAAGTATGGTTCTCGGCTGGAATAATCGTATCCTTCTGAATGAGACAGAAATGTCACTTTTCAAACAACAGTTTGTAAATGCCTATTGTTTAAGGTTTTAGTAGGTACTAATATTTTCATGATTTTACATGTTTTGGTACATATTCGGCTTATTTTTCTTACTTAAATATGTACATATTTCACACTCTGATATTACATAAAAATCCGGTCCCTAGTTATCATTTAGCATTCTTGCTAAATGTTGCGTTTATTCCTTTGAAAACCGAAAACTTCGCCTGAAATTATCTTCGTTATATACTTCGAAAGGATTATTCCTGTTCCTCAATACTCTAATCCGAGAATGTAATGCTTGTAGGACACAAATTTTCCTTCGATAATCGTCCAGCATATCTACTGCCTCCATCTTGTATACATGAAGCCGCAGTTTTAAACCTACTTCAGTCGTGGTCTCTGCTTTAGACCATGGTTTCGAGCCATGGCTCAAAAAATTGAATGAGACCTCGTTTTATAAATCCAAACTCGGTTTAAAGTCATGGCTGTGGTCTAGACCTCGTTTTAGAAATCGACCCTTTAAGTATTTTATTTTCTGATCTTCCTAAATAATCTCTTTACATGCAGAAGGACTTTCATCTGCCGCTCCATACCACATAGCAACCACACGGCTCCCTGGAGTTGGCACCGACATCTAAATCTTCTGGACACAATACAAGCAAGCAATAAATGATGGGATACAAAGAAAGCTTTAATATCTTGGACGTGGAAAGCTTTCGCGATTAGGAACAATGTGTTGTAATTTTTCACTTGCTCGCCGCTCTCGTCGTTACAGATTGCAGGCGCTTTGCTACAGTTTATCACTGTATCGCCCCCTAAGCCAAACATCCGTCTGGTTGCGACGTCATTTGCCCGCAAGGGACGTCGACCAGCCGGCGGGAAAATTCGCTGCGTAGCTTGTGATTGATAAAGTCACATCCTACTGCTAACACGCCGATATCTTTAACTATACACCAGCCATGTTATACTGTAGGTAATGCCGATATAAACGGTCTTCGTATAATGACAGAGTTGTGATGTTACAAGGAAAAAGTCGGTTTCGTGATTTTCGCAGAAACATACTTTTTTAATAGCCTTGATACAAAAAATGGTTTTGGCACACTGTTTCTGTCTGTCCATCTCCGTACAGCTCATCATCATCATCATCATCATCATCATCATCCGTCACGAATTAGGCCTGTGTAGACTTGTTTCGGCCCCATCTAGCAGCCTTCTAAAGGATCTTCCTAAGCGTCGATTGCATCATCATTTTGGGGATTCTTGAATTATCCATTCGTTTTACATGTTATAGCCAATTTAGTTTGTATCTGTTTATTTTTTTCTTCTACTGACTCTGCTTCTAATTGTTACAATATTTATCCATTCCTTTTTCGATCTAAAAGAGTATATCCTGCTGTCCGTCTGAGAAATTTCATTTCCGTCGCTTTGATCCTGCTCATATCTCTTTTCCTTAATGTCCAAATCTCACTTCCTTATAAAAGGGAGAGTAATGCTAGAGTATTATATATTTTTATTCTTGTGGATTTTTGTACTAATTTAGCTTTTAATGTATTATTTATTATTCCTAAAATTTGTGTAAATTTGGTGGTCTTCTTGTTCATATCTTTTTCATTTTGATAAGATATTTCACAACCCAGATAATTGAAATTTTGTACTTGTTCTAGGTATTGATTATCGTGTATTATCTTACTTCTGATTGGATCTTGTCCCAAAAATGACATTACTTTTGATTTTTGTGCTGAAATCTCCATCCCAAAATCTGATAATATTTTATTTAATGTATATAGTCCTCTTTGTAAGTTATCCTCTGAATTGGAAATTATAATTTGATCGTCTACAAAGAGCAGCGTATTTAATGTTAAGTTATTGGTTATTATGATTCCTGATGTATAGATTTAGTTCCTTTTAGAAATGATTTCATTCATGTAAATATTAGTGTTGGAGATAATGGGCAACTTTGTCTAACTCCATTATTAACATACTTTCTTTCGGATATATGATTACTTATTTTGACACTTATTTTACTGTCATTGTAGATTTCTATTATGTTTTGTAATAGCAGATTTAGTATATTTGTTTCTTTTAAAATGTCAAATATTTTATTACTACTATTATTATTATTATTATTATTATTATTATTATTATTATTAATATCATTATTACTATTCTTATTCTTCTTCTTCTTATTATTATTATTATTATTATTATTATTATTATTATTATGAATAATTGTCTTTTTTTTGTATGCCTCATTTATTTTGACCTGCTGTTCACATATTATTATGCTTTTTTCTTTCTTTCTGTATGTTATATATTATGTCTGATTTCTTCTTATTTTTTTATTATTATTATTATCTTATTCAGTTTTGTGTGTAAAATTGTAGTGTAATTTGTAAATTTGTAGTGTTTTTGTAACGCAGTCTTTACTCCTGGTTGAGTGTTAGAGAAGGCCGTATGGCCTTAACTCTGCCAGGTTAAATAAATCATTATTATTATTATTATTATTATTATTATTATTATTATTATTATTATTATTAAATAAAAGGTCTCTTCGAACCTTGTCAAAAGCTTTCACAAAATCGATAAATGCTATGTGGGTTTCCGTACAGCTATTTATCTAAATTATTGGACGGATTTTTATATTCAATATCTGTGAAGCAGTTTATCGGTGAATGATTTACGTGGAATATAAGTTTTAGTAAAAAGTTTATGGTTCCTTATTTGAAATCAAAGACACAATGGCGATCACTTCAGACTTTTAACGTACAATACATCTTTCCCCGCACTAAGTACTCTATGGGCACCCGTTCCGCCATCCGTGGTGAAACAAAAAGGACCAGAATTTCAATTGCTTACTGTAACAACACTGTGAGCCACAGTAGAACGCCAATGTTATTAGTAATTAGCCCATGAACCAATGTAACTTCTGCGATTGCGACATCTCTCAGTAATATCTCGGCATCGAGAGCAACAGCAGTCATGTTCGACCACTCGTTTGATTTGTAATCCTGATTTATGCAATATTAAAGTTATAGTAAATACGTGAGATACAGTTTGTATGCTGGGACTAATTTCGGATCGTCGCTCCATATGAAGAGAAAATATAAACCAAAACAAAAATAAAATATTCAAACCAACATAACTATAGTTTCAATCCCCAAACTCTGCGATGTAGTTTACTTGCCGGAATAGGTCTATCCCTGATAGAGGCGGATTTTTTTTTTCGTTTTTTATTACGTATAATAAACTGACAAATGAAAAGGTGGCATTAGTACTGACAAAGAACGCATTTCTAATAGAAATTAATTATTATGCATAGTACATAATACCTACTTATTATATCTGCAAATTTAGTCAAAATCCTAGCCCCTCCGCCTTTAAGGGAATGAGGAAGATCCGAAGAGTCCCCGTTTGTTAACAGAATTACATTTCGTTTGTGAAAATATATTTTATTATTAGTGGATGAATCATGAAATTAAATCTTGAATGTTCAAAATGAAATGGAGTTATTTTCTTATAATTTCATAATAACTGTTTGAGTTTAAGAGAAGGCCCTATGGTCTTAACTCCGCCAGTATAAATAAATTCATAATAATAAATCGCTAATACCCTTTAAATGTTATTACAATTTTTATATGTCAGTATTCGTAAATAAAATAATAATATTAAACATATCGTGAAAGACATCGACATGGCCTCACCTCATCTCACTACATCTCGCCAAAATATTGTAAAAAAAATTGTAGAAAATTGTAAAATTTGTGAAAATTGTAATTGTAATCTTGTACAATTTTGACTTGTTCCACATCTTAAAGCTTCATTGCTAATGTAAGATCTATGGAATAAATGAAATTAAAAATGAAAAGGACCCAGTTATCAAGTACATTCAACAATATCGTACAATCACACGTCGAACGAATGCCTCCAAGCAGAATACCTGAACAGATCCTGTCCTATGCTCCACAATGTCATAGAAATTTGAGATGTCCTATGAAACGTTGGCAGGAGACCGTAACGGACCCACTAGGGTCTAATGCTTGATCTGCAAATGATGATATTAAGCATAATTAAAATATAAATAAATATATTTATTCTATTTACTGTACTTTGATTTTTATTGTAGGCCTATTTGTAAATTTAATATTAATTGTAATTATAATTGTAATTGTATTCTTAATAGTGTAGTTGTAATCCCCTGGTAGAGGGGAAGAGAAGGCCTGATGGCCTTATCTCTACCAGGTTAAATAAATAAATAAAAATAAATAAACATGAGCCATTCGCTCTGAAAATCCGCAAGGTTATTTCATTTCCGCCGTGTATAATTAAAACTCCATAAACTGTGTCCCCTTTAAAGCCGTGTTCAGTAAGGAGCAATGCATATCCTTTGTGTGGCGAGGCGTGGAAGTCCCAAGAACCTGGACAGTAGGGACGGCTTGGTCCGGGCACATGAATATAATAAAGAGCCCTGATATAAAAGTGTTTTGTGCGACATTGAATATTCATAGCGGTTTGGGGCAGCGCACAGAGAGTTGCCGTGGCGTCCGTCCTCCTTTGGTCGTCTTTCCAAGCAGGGACAGCCTCAGTGCCATTCGCATGGACAGGAGTGTCTCGAAATCCAAGTCCTCCAAGAACGTATAACTTCGTCTGTTATCAATGCTGTATCTCGTCGTCGCTAAAATTACGACAAATATGATATGATATGATATATGATATGATATGATATATGATATGATATGATATATGAAATTATATGATATATGATATGATATGATATGATATGATATGATATGATATGATATGATATGATATGATATATGATATGATATATGATATGATATGATATATGATATGATATATGAAATTATATGATATATATGATATGATATATGATATGATATGATATGATATGATATGATATGATATATGATATGATATGATATATGAAATTATATGATATATGATATGATATGATATGATATATGAAATTATATGATATGATATGATATGATATGATATATGAAATTATATGATATGATATGATATATGATATGATATGATATATATGATATGATATATGAAATTATATGGTATATGATATGATATGATATGATATATGATATGATATGATATGATATGATATGATATGATATGATATATGAAATTATATGATATATGATATGATATGATATGTGATATGATATGATATATGATATGATATGATATGATATATGAAATTATATGATATATGATATGATATGATATATGATATGATATGATATGATATATGAAATTATATGATATGATATGATATGATATATGAAATTATATGATATGATATGATATATGATATGATATATATGATATATGATATTATATGATATATGATATGATATGATATGATATGATATGATATGATATGATATATATGATATGATATATGATATGATATGATATATGATATGATATGATATGATATGATATGATATATGAAATTATATAATATATGATATGATATGATATATGATATGATATGATATGATATGATATGATATGATATGATATGATATGATATAATATGATATGATATATGAAATTATATGATATGATATGATATATGATATGATATATATGATATATGATATGATATATGAAATTATATGATATATGATATGATATGATATGATATGATATGATATGATATGATATGATATGATATGATATGATATGATATGATATGATATACAATGAATGCTGACGAAATATCGCTACTGAAAATTTTATTATGGTGGTGACGATGGCATCTTGAAGATCTTGTATTTTTCCCTCCACTTTACAAAGGCTTTCGGAATGGTGCCTCTCGCTCCGAAGAAGAGACCGGTAACTGTGGTTTTTTCTATATTGTATTTCGCCGATAGGTACGAAATCGTGGGCTCGTAGATTTTCTTTTTCTCTTCGTTCACTTCAGATGGTTGAGTGGCTGAGATTTCAAATCTGATTGTAGGATCAATTATTTCGGCTGTCTGTTTATTTCTATTTATAGCTATGATATCGATCCACAGTGGTCAATATCGCGATATTAGGAGGACAAAAGTCGAAATTTCGAGTTTCCCTGATGATGTTTTGTTGTATGGGAATGCGATAACAAAGAACCAAAGCTTTCTAAACTGAATATAGTTTATGGCTTCGATGTTTGTATTAAACTTGAGAGAGGGTCAAAGTTATGGGTTCTTGCGTATCCCTCAGTCGTGCGTTATCTGCAGTGTGGAGCGATCGCATTTCTTGTGTGGTTCTGTGTTACTGGTGAAGTGTTTCGTTAAATCTGTTGTGCAGGAATGGAGAAGAATGTTGAAGGTATGTTTTACATTTTATTCCAAGTCTATAACATTAATAGTTTGGGTGTACATGCTTAACACTTACGCGCGTAAAATATTATAATTTTAAATATATTTCGCAACTTGCTCTTGGAATATAAAAATTGGTTCACGATGGGTCACGATAAAATCTTAGCAGTCAATTTCCTTAGACCTTAATCTCTAAGCCTGCATATATTTTATTTGCCGAGGTTTGCCCGTTTTTTCAAAATATCTACTTTCTTGCAGATTGTGCGACTGCAGTTACGCGCCGCGATCTATTCACCTTTCTCCAAAGCACAAACTGTGTAATGAAAGCAAGGTCATCACAAGTGTTACAACAGTTACTTTCATATGCATTGTCAAAATTGAAATTTGAAGGTTGTGATGAAAACCTTAAGTCAGAACTTTTAAAAAAAATTAGAATTTTTTCATGTAACCTGTTACGAAGGTGGAGGTCATGTAATAGGACAATGTCGCGATTTTTAGAGAAATATTCAGAATGGCTTGATGTAGAATTGTCAGTTCCAATACCTACTGAGGAATCTTGCCAAGGAGAAGCCTCGGGTGCAGTTAGAGGGCGCCCAAGGAAACTGTTTTCTTCGAGTAGTGTAAAAACAAAGAAAAGAAAAGTGGAAAATCTTTCAAAATCTTGTTCGTCACAAGAACTTGCCCTGGCAACACAGATGTCTCTTACGTATGAAGGTAAAAGAAATGTGGCAACAATTATTCAAGAATCTGTGTCGAAAAGTCCGAGATCAGTCCGGAAAATAAAAACAATTTGCCAACAGCCAGCCACTGAGCCTAATTGTAATACATATACAACAGAGGAGGCACTAGCTTTGCTTGTTGATTTAAAATTAACAAAACATCAATATGTAGCATTACAAAAAAGTGCGAAAGAAAGAAGCGCAAACATCTACCCGCCATATTATAGACTGCTAAATGCAAAATCAGAATGCTATCCCAGTCAGGAAGCGCTAATAATTACAGATTCACTGGCAGAAGTAAAATTACAATGTTTACTTGACCACACTGTTGAGCGTTTATCTATTGTTCAAAAAGAAGTTCTTGAACATTCCTTTCAAAACGAAGAAAACTGAATTCACAAAATTCAAATGACTTACAAATGGGGGTGTGACGGGAGCTCAGGCCATTCCCTTTACAAACAAAATATTTCGGGGTATGAAGGAGCTACAGATTCTGAAATACTTTTGTCTTCAATAGTGCCTTTACAACTCCTGGGCGAAGATGAAGAGTCTGGGCGAAAAACGGTTCTCTGGCAAAATCCAACTATGGTCGACGGCAAAATACGAACGCTCTCATGGATAATCCTTCAGCCCAAGTGTGTTACATATGTAGTGCTAAGCCGAAAGACATGAATGATTTGAAAAAAATACAGTCATTACCTATAAATAAAAGTGCATTTGAATTTGGACTTTCGACACTGCATGCAAGAATTAGATTTTTTGAGTGTTTGCTTCATATTGGGTACAGAATAGAAATAAAGAAGTGGCAGGTACGCGGGGATCAAAGGAAGAAAGTAGCTTATGAGGCAAGGAAAGAAGAAATTATTAACAAATTTAGAACTGAAATGGGCCTTTTAGTTGATGTTGTGAAACCAGGTAGTGGTACCACGAACGATGGCAACACTTCTCGCCGATTTTTCGAGAATTCAAAGAAATCGTCTGAAATAACTGGCGTTGATGAAGCTCTTATCCATCGTTTCTCCGTAATTTTGGACGTTATGTCAAGTGGATATAGCCTGAACATTGGTGCATTAAAAAAGTATGCCTTAGATACTGTTGATCTCTATGTGAAATTGTATGGATGGTACTACATGCCTGCCACTGTCCATAAAATACTTATACATGGTGCAGATGTTATGAACAACATGATATTGCCTATTGGACAGTTATCAGAAGATGCCCAAGAAGCCAGACATAAAGAGTATAGATTTTTCCGAGAACACAACACTCGAAAAATCTCAAGAATAAATTGTAACAAGGACCTTTTGCACATGCTTCTAATTTCTTCTGACCCGCTTATTTCAAGCAAAAGGAAATTACCAAGAAAGAAAAGTTCCCTTGGCAGTGAAGTGTTAGGTTTGTTGGAAACACCGAGACTGGACAGCATTGCCCATGGTTCAACGGATGGGAGTTCAGAAGAGGATAGTGATTAAGGCCGTCTCTTCCTGTGATTGATGGGAAAGAATACCGTCTTCATTTTACAATAATATCAGGTAATTTATATAATATTTGTAGAAGTTAACAATGTTTATAAATTAGTTGTATCTAAATATCTTGTAACAGTAGGGCATGTTCGTAAAAATTATAAATAATAATAATAATAATAATAATAATAATAAATATTATATTTTCATTATCATTATCAACATGAAGTTGATATTTAGTTAAGTTAACTTCTAGTTGTATCGCATGTATTTTGATAGTATTATTATTATTATTATTATTATTATTATTATTATTATTATTATTATTATTATTATTAAATTTTACGTCTTGTAATCTTAAGAGTGTCATTTACTAACAGGAAAGTAAAAAAAACCGATGCTATTGCCAGTAGAGAACAAAAAATAATTTTGTCCTCCTAAAATCGAGAAATTGACCACTGTGCGATCCTACGATTACTCCCACCATCAGCAATACAATGAACTTCCTCGTGAACGTCTAGATTTTTGGATCGAAGTGCATCTGCGATCATAGAACGTATGGTGTTGTGACTTTTTATTCTGAGTACTTCTCCCTGTGGGCAACTCCCAAGCACATGTGGTAAGGTTTCATACTCACTGCAGCGCCTACAGTTGGTTGTGCGTGTAGAGCGACCAGGGAGAGAACGTACTGGTGCCACCATCGCAGTCATTTTTATCATATCTCTCCATTCAGAACTTTATAATCCTTCATTTATTACATGATACATTGTTAACAGAATTGATACATTACTCTGTATTTGGCTTTGTTAGTTTTTATGAATGTTTTGTGTGGTAGAATTTTCAAAACTATACAGGTGAAACTTCTGAGAGTGATTCTTAAGTGTCTAGTCATATCTTAAGACATTATTGACAAAATGTAAAATTTAAATTAAGTTCCAAATGTTTAACTTTTAGTAGTGGTTGACTTTCCCATATCGCCTTCGGTACTCTGGGGCAAGTTTACTCGAGCGTCACTCGCACAGCGCAAGGGCTTCGGTCCCTTCTCTTGAGAGGACTGTGGCTCTCATTCTTCCTGCTTACTGCAGGTTTTTTACGTCTCCGGCGAACCGGACCTGTTCCTGTTCTGTCGTGCTTCTACCCCTACCCCCCTCATGTTGTAGCTTTCCTCCTCAAAATTATATAATGTTCGTTCAATGGAAACTTGTAAAAGTAGAATAATAAAACACGTTTTGTATTCATGACATTCATGTTTACATATTTTGTTAATACAGAAAGTAAAATTGTTGATGACATGCTGTCTTCAGCATGACGTCACGCTGCATGGAGCTTTGTAAACGCCCCGATTTCGATTCAGCGCCGCATGTTTCACCGCGTAAACGTGCATGGCTTTATTTGCCCGCAGAGGAAACTGGCGCCCCACACCCTTCCCTTTATTACACAGTCTTCTGTGAAGAAGTTCAGCAGACGCTGTAAAATTTAAGGTGGCTGGCAAGCTCTGTTTATTTTTAATGATCCACTCACCTTGCGCACATGGCTTGTTCGTGATGCCTACTAACGTTTATTACTTAGCATTTTAAATATTCTTAACGCTAACATTACTGCCTTACTTTTCAGAACGTTTTACCCTAAATTTCATTATCAGAATTGTTGTCCTTATTGGTGTAGTAGATACCATGCTTGATATGTCCGAGGCTCGCTGGTTCAAACCCTGCCAAAGGTATCGGGTAAAATTTAAGGGTTGTATAAACCAAGTATTCCCTTGTATTTCTGTTTTGCCCTTGTATTCCCATGATTTTCTTGTAATCCCCTTGTTCCCGTTGCATTTCCCATGTTCTCCTTATATTCCCCTTGTTCTTGTATTCCCCTTGTTATCCTTGTACATATTCGTATTGTTTTTCTTGTAATCCCCAGTTATTGTTTTATTCCCGTTATATTTGCTTTCGCCTTGAGATTTTGATATTCTTATGTTCTTTTTCTCCCCTTGTTATCCTTGTATTCGCCCTGTTGGCCTTGCATTCGCCTTGTTCTCTTTGTATTCCTGTTGTTATCCTTGTATTCATTCCCCTTGTTATTCTTGTATATGTTCACCTTGTGCTATTCTTATATTCGCCTTGTTCTCCTTGTGCCCCTCTTTTCCTCACCTTACTTTAGTGCGAACTCCAGACTTTAGATGTAGAATGTTTGGATTATTTTGAAAACATAACAACGATCCAAATTGATTAGGATTAGGTTACTAGGACATTGTTAATGAATATGAGTCTGGAGTAATTACTTTTAACATATTTTTAATTGTTATCAACAACAAGATTATTATTATTACTATTATTATTATTTTGTTCACGGCGCGCCATTAAGGAAATTGAGGATTGCAAAAGTCGATAGATGCAGAAATCAAGATTTTACAGAAATTACATTAAGTGACAGGATCTATCGAGGTTTGAAAAAACCTGGAAGGTTTGGTAGTCTCTACATACGGTATGAATCAAGTTTTGGTAAATCTGATTTCATAGATCGATTCCGGAGGTAGAAAACATACGATATCCATATGTAACTCACTTTCGAAAATTTATGCATCTGTCGACTTTCGCAAAAACGCTCCTCAATTTTGCTCTTTTTTTTTTTTTCTTCGAGAAAAATATTTTCGGGTTCTGCAGAAGAAATAATTAATAATTGACCTTTCATTTATACGTTGGTCAATTTATGAATATGATCTTCATCAAAATTCATTCTTTAGTTATATTTCACAATTGAGGACCGTTTTTGCAAAACTTGCTAACTGCAAAATTTGAGAAATTGAGATTTTGGTGGATTCGTTAACATAAAGCACGCCTCTACACGATGTTAAAGTTATCTAGTAAAATTGAATTATTTCTCTTCATTATAGTGTGTCAAAGTGTGATGGTTGCACCTATAACCTACTTGTCTCCATTCAGTTTTTTGTCTCTCCTATAGAATTAAGTTTTTTCAGTTAGCAAGTTTTGCAAAAACGGTCCTCAATTACAAACAGATTCTCGTGACGGAAAATCGACATTTTAAAGTCACTTCTCCACTCTTACTTTTTCTGCATTTACTCGCATTCAAATGCAGTATTATAGGATCGTAACAGATTTCATGCTAAGAGGTTGAAATTCTTACTACATGTTCTGAAGTATGGTTAATAAAACTACAAAGCCTTTTTTTATATAAAGTAAATTTTTTAAAATTTTAAAAATAATATAATATAGCCTATTATCCTGAACACTAAGGAGATTATTTTTTAAAACTTACTACCAAGTCACTTATACATTCGGAATTAAAATTATGGCGCCGATGTTTATTTATATGCATGTCAAAGATACTATAGAATTTTATTTTCGGGTCTGTTAATTATATTTTGTGGGAGTAGATACAGATTGAAAACATAAAAAATTACTATGCAGTAATTCAAAAAGTATAAAATTGATACTAACGAAACTTGCTAAATTAATAGTAATAACAAGAAGTTGATTTGTGGAAAGAATTAAGTTTCTGGCTTAAAAATGTAAAAAATATCAACATCGCTCATTTCTTATCTTAAATGGCACTTCCGTAGACTTTCGGCTCCCCCCTATTACCATTAATGCACAACACAATGTCAATACGGCGGTTGCTGTCGTCTGCGATACAACGAACTTTTCTGTTGATTTTCGAGTTCGTCATTTTTTTCCGGTTATTATATGCTTATTTAATTTGTGTTAACTCTCGCTAGTGGTTTTATATTTTATTTTATCCGTCTTAGTATTTATTTTATTACTGTAAATATTTTTGTTTTATCACTATTATTATTATTATTATTATTATTATTATTATTATCATTATTATTATTATTATTATTATTATTATTATTAATGAATTATTTTGTATTACAATCTTTGTATCATTTCTGTCACGATTATTTTATATTTATTATTATTATTATTATTATTATTATTATTATTATTATTATTATTACTATTATTTCTATCTTCAGCGTTATTATTTGATCCCTGTAAAATTTATGTAGACTACTGGACTGTACCCGAGCACGAGCATATGCTCATTTCGGGTATCTATTCACATGTATTCATTTCAAATGTAAATTGTAAGTAAATTTGAATTTGAATTTTGAATTGCTCTTTGGCCCCCGAAAGGGCCACGGTCCCCCGGTTGATAATCACTGTTCTACTCTACATCTTAGACCTGGGGGCCGTACTAAAGTAAAGTGAGGGAAATGGGGCCTCATCATCGAAAAGATTGAGAAACAACGTACTCCAGAAGGAAGGCACACTCTATCACCTTTAAATGTGCTCTTTTTTGAACACAGAACAATCAGTCTAATTAGCGAGTTAGAAGTAATGGCCGTGTGCACGGCACGGAATAATTAATTTTCCTAATTAGAGAAACTCACTTCCTGGTTGCGGCACGTTCAAACGCGATGACGTATGTTCCCATCGTCGCCCATTCTTTTCCTTAGTACCACTTCTCTTGGTAGTTTCAAGGGTCGTGTAGATGTGACTTTGTGACGTCTTTTCACTTTCTTATGAATAATTGTAAATGTTAATTTCCGATCCGCGTAGATTATTGTAAATAACTTCGTGCCAGAGGTCGGCGGCTATTATATTTCCCGCCTGTCAGGATTAAAAATGAGTCAGGTAACAGATTCCCTTTACAGCTTCATATCACAAACTTTATGACAGTGAAAAATAGCGTATCGCTAACTTCACTGCGTTCAAACTTTTACAGCAAGAGTGGGATATAACTGAAACATTTTATTGTGAAAGAGTTTTGTAATAACATTACGTTATTCTAAGTGATAAAACTTATTGCAAGTTGTGCTGTGCTATATTTTGATCGAATTGATGCAGTAGTATAAATGTTAATATATTAGATTGTAGCGAGCACTTCACGTGAAGTCAGAAAGAAATACAATTCTACGAGCCGTGGCTACGCCGGTTTTGCTTTATGTTGATAGCTACTAAAGCGAAACAATGTAATGAAATGAAACCAGCTGAATTGAAATTTCTATGTGAAAGAATGGTTTTGTAATGCTGTGTAACATAAGATGCTTGAGCTGTAAGAAATGAGTTATTCAGTAAGTGGGGACGTTGAAAAATTGGGGTATGACTAATAATTTGATAACGAAAGAGTTTTTGTAATAATCTGGACTTGCAAATGAAAAAAAAACTTATGGAACTGTTAATGAGCTCGTGGCCAAACCTCCCAAACAGAGCAAATAAAATAAAGATAATTTTAATAAATAAAACTAGGAAAGATACCATGCTGAAATTTTACATAAAGTTTTGCTGTGATTATGTTGATGAATATAGATCTGAAAACTTGACCATGATTGAAACAAAAAGAGTTTTCAAAACAAAATAAATTGTATTTATCATTAAATTTGTAATAATATAAAAGATTTCGTCTAAGATAATGGCCTAATATAGCATTACATTCTTCACTCTCAATATCTAAATTGACGAGTTTTTTTTTTTAAATTAAATTTAATTGAAATAAATAGTTTTAAAGTTGAAGTCCTGTGTATATCTGTAAATACTGTAAATAGGTTATAATAAGGTGTGTGATTTTTTGGTATTAACGATATACGCGAAATGTGTCAAAGACTTAATTTGATGCGTGTAAAATGCAAACATTCACGAAATTACTTCATAATGACTATATTTTGAACAAAAATCAAGTTTTATGGAGAATTCGCAAGAAAAATGAATCTTTCTTCCATACATACATACATACATACATACATACATACATACATACATACATACATACATACATACATACATTCATTCATTCATTCATTCATTCATACATAGTGTTCTACCAAATGGCAAGGTCCTTACTACAAAGCCAGCATTTTCCAATCTTTCCTATTTTCTGCCTTCCTCTTTGTTTCCGCATATGATCCATATATCTCTTAACCTCTTCAGTCCTGAATTTATATTTAAAAAAATTGAAAAAGAAAACTGGTCACATAATCATTCTGGGGATCAAAAATCCCAAATCAAGTCTTCACAGAAAATCATAATTTGGGGGCAATTTTGATCCCTGGGACCCCAAAATTTTAAATTTTATTTTTAATTCATGTATAGAAATATTTAAAAAATAATATTCATTTCTATCACATTGAAAATTTTTCAAAATATTTAAAAGTATCGAAGACATTTCAAAAAAGAAAAAAAAAGAAGCAATGCACAGTATAATGTACATCAGGCCTGAAGGGGTTAATGTCTGTCATCTGATATCTTCCGCACCGAACCTACTCCCGTTCACTATTATTTCCAGTGCATCCTTCGATAGGCAGTTTCTTCTCAGTCAGTGATCCAACCATTTTCTGTTTCTCTTTCTGATCAGTTTCAGCATCATTCTTTCTTCACGCACTCTTTCCAGCACAGCTTCATTTCTTATTCTGTCTCTCCACTTCACACGTTACATCCTTCTCCATATCCATATTTCAAATGCTTCTGGTCGTTCCTCTTTCCTTCGTCGTAATATCCATGTTTCTGCACCATACAATGCTACATTCTACACAAAGCACTTCACTAGTCTCTTCCTTAGTTCTTTTTCCAGAGGTCCGCAAAAGATGCTTCGTTTTCCATTAAAAGCTTCCTTTGCCATTGCTATCCTCCTTTTGACTTTCTGGCAGTAGCTCATGTTACTGCTTATAATACACCCCAAGTATTTGAAGCTGTCCACTTGCTCTAATGCCTCACTTAGTATTCGCATGTTGGCCTTGTTTATTTTGCTTCCGATAAGCATGGTCGTCGTCTTGTTTATAGTGTAAATAATGGTTCACGCATTGTATGTTATTTTAATTTTTTTCTGGGAGAAATTATCCCTCGAAATCTCAAACAAGGAAACAAAATACAAATTTGTTTAAAACTCAACCGTCCATAAGCTAGTGGCCGTCTGCCTCCTTGGACTCTGTTATATCAAGCTCACTCGGTTAGAGAACACAATTCGAGTCGTCGTAGTTAGGTCTCGTCTCCATTCCCTACTGCTATTCTTTTTATTCACTTTAATCAACTTTTTTCTGTTCGCTTTAACCAATTGCTTTCTTTTCCTTTCCCGCCACTATTTGGCTGTCACTCCTGTCAGCTCTAATCCTCCTCCTGTCACATCAGGCTTGTCACAAATTCCTGTTCATTATTAACCTCACGTCCCTCAGCGCCCGTGCGGTCCAAAGTCCCACTTGTCACGACTTCCCGACGTAGTATTCTTCTGGCATTTCAAGTCTTAGCTCACGAGCTCCCCGCAATGTATTATTTGGTTGGTTTGTCTGCCTACCGGTCTTACGGCTCATAAATCAAATTGAACTAAGCTCCTTGACAGTATATATCCTTTGGTATACCAGTGACAGCCATGGTATATATAAAACTTAAAACGTGCAGTTTAAAACCTCCCTTTTCAGACTCAGTGTCTCGAGTATTAATTCCGCTAGCCCACAGTTAGCGTCAGAACTGCGGTTTTCTACGCCGGGGATCTGAATTGAAGTCTGTACGACTTGAAGTTGAATTTGTGATGGACAGGAGCAGTGCAGGAAAATGTTTTCTCTGTACATTACAGTTTTCTCTCTCGTTTAATTTTCTATATCTACAATAAATGCATGGCGGCCGGGTAGCTCAGTTGGTAGAGCAACTTGATGCGGACTGGAAGGTCCGGGGTTCGATCCCAGGTGGTGACAGGATTTTTTTTCGTTGCCAAACTTTCAGAACGCCCCCGAGGTTCATTCAGCCTTCTATAAAATTGAGTACCGGATCTTTCCCGGGGGTAAAAGGCGGTCAGAGCGTGGTGCCGACCACACTACCTCATGGAAAGCATGGGAATCTACCTCCATCCCCTCCAAGTGCATTCATGGCATGTTATGGGGATAGCTTTACCTTTTACCTGTTTACAATAAGTGCATATTTATATACCTAATCATTTATACAGTGTGTCTTAGTGGGATATATCACTTTTAACCCTGGACTGCATTGTTCCAATTTTTTCTACAAACGAAGCCGATTTAACACTAAATAAATTGTATAAAGTGGTAAAGGAAAATTCTGTTCCTTTTATCTTAAGGGGTTAGGTACAGCTTACAGCAGTAAAATTTTTGGAGATATTCAACATTTTTTCCTCCATTACTGTATCTTGTATAATAATGAAAATTAGTATGTGTAAAACACTGTCCTTCTGCTATATGAATAAAATATTTTTACGATTTAAAAAATATATATCAAACTGGTGGTAGTTTACTGTGCAGCGATGAAGCGTTTCCCTCATACCTCATAAACTTGTTAACTCTTTCATGTTCTCTGTCTTTTATTTTATTGCTGAAACGCATATCATGCTCTTTCAACTGCAATCCTTAATAAATATATATATTTTTTATTTTGTGTTAGAAGAAAATACAGATGTTTGACCATTTTTAAAAAGAATTTATTTTTTATCAGAAAATCTATCATAAATAGAGAAGTGACCTTGCATCATATTGTAGGTATGACATGCATACACACATACAAAAAAATTCATCACAGAATGTTGGATAGTTTTTGAGTTATGTGGGAAACGCTTCATCACTGCACAGTGAACTGAATTTTGAAAAAAAAAATAAATAAATAAATAATAATAATAATATTTGTTTTTAATCGTAAAAATATTTTTTTTTCATATATCAGAAGGACAGTGTTTTACACATACTAATTTTCATTATTATACAAGATACAGTAATTGAGGAAAAAATGTTGAATATTTCCAAAATGTTACTGCTGTAAGCTGTACCTAACCCCTTAAGACTTTACTCTGTGACGTTACTGTCATTTAACACCTTCCATCCTGTAGCTATACATATTATTTCATAGCATGATACTATATAAATTTCTGACCTACAGTTATCAATAAGAAATCAAGATAATGTAAATTGAAGGCTCTTGAGATCTGTTGACAGAATCACTTGAAGTTTTTCTGTGGCTCAGTATCACTTGTAGCACGGATGTACAGTATTAAGAAACATATCTGAAGCTGAAGGGTGTTACTATGCAAATCCTCTGTGCCGTTCTTCGCTTTCACGTTTGAAAGTGATGTCGTCTGCTACCTGGAAGGATTCTGCTTCGTTAGTGTCCTCTGTCATCCGTTCACGCACGTTTGTCCTCACATACCCAGAATAATCCAAGCTTGCTGTTTTGCATGCATTCACCAAGAAAGGAACTGTAGTTCTGTCATGAACTCCAGGACTTCCATCGTCCTGTATAACCGTGGAAATGACACCCGCGGGACTGGCTCGCACTTCCTCCTAACTACGGAGCGGAGTAATTTCAGTTCCTTCCCTCGCTTTGCACTTCAAGTACTTGTTAGGGATTTAGATGTTCGCATATTTGATGAAACTCGTGATATTATTACTGTTAATTCCTGTTGCCTTAACTACCCATCACTGAGAATCCTCGGGAGGTGCCTTTTCAATAATACAAGTTATGTTGATTTAAGGAGGACGAGAAGTGATAGTGGCTTATTTTTTATTGGGTTATTTTACGACGCTGTATCAACATCTAGGTTATTTAGCGTCTGAATGATATGAAGGTGATAATGCCGGTGAAATGAGTCCGGGGTCCAGCACCGAAAGTTACCCAGCATTTGCTCGTATTGGGTTGAGGGAAACCCCCGGGAAAAACCTCAACCAGGTAACTTGCCCCGACCGGGATTCGAACCCGGGCCACCTGGTTTCGCGGCCAGACCTGCTGACCGTTACTCCACAGTTGTGGACAATAGTGGCTTATTGAGAAGAGGGATTTCGATCGGACTGTTCACACATTGCCCCTCTCTTCCTCATTTGTATACAAATTCGCGGAAGTGTACATATTATTATTATTATTATTATTATTATTATTATTATTATTATTATTATTGTTATCATTATTATTATTATTATCATCATCATCATCAGCTTCTTGTTTATGCTGTTGACATGAATATGTTAGTTGAAAATAGTTGAAAATCCACAAACGATTAGAGAAAATACGGAGATTTTACTTGAGGCAAGTAAGAAGATAGATTTGGAAGTAAATCCCGAAAAACAAAGTATATGATTCTGTCTCGTGACCAGAGCATAGTACGAAATGGAAATATAAATTTTGGAATTTTATCCTTTGAAAATGTGAAAATTTTAAATACCTTGGAGCAACAGTAGCAAGTATAAATTACACTCAACACTAAATTAAACGCAGAATAAATATGGGAAATGCCTGTTATTATTCGGTTGAAAATCTTTTGTCATCCAGTCTGCTTTCAAAAAAGCTGAAAGTTAGAATTTATGAAATAGTTATATTACTGGGTAACTATATGGTTGTGAAACATGGTCTCTTGCTTTGAGAGAGGAACAGAGGTTAAGGGTGTTTGAGAATAAGGTGGTTAGGAAAATATTTGGGGCTAAGAGGGATGAAGTTACAGGAGAATGGAGAAAGTTATATAAAACAGAACTACACGCATTGTGTTCTTCACCTGACATAATTAGGAACATTAAATCCAGACGTTTGAGATGGGCAGGGCATGTAACACGTATGGGTGAATCCACAAATGCTTACACAATGTGTGTGTGTGTGTGTGTGTATCCAATGCCCACCCACTTCACTTGCGTGATTGGGGTTCCGCATGCTGCGGATAGATGGCAGAACTGTGACCCATTTTCTAGTTGTATACCATTTCGGCGGGTCACACTATACACGATGTGTAGCCTATCTGTGAAGAGTTATGTCATGTACTAGGGCGATTGTATGTGTAAGTGTAGGTCAGGAATGGGTGATGATGATGATGATGATGAAGGGAGAAGGGGAAACCCGGTGCCAGCACGTAGCCTACTCCGTCGAATAGCACCAAGGGGGCCGCGAGGCTCAACGTCCCCATCCGACGGACGAATCACTATCAACAGTGACATATGCCTGCTCTTCATATGCACTGCGGAGAGATTTGGGGTTTAATCCAGGCATATTGGTGCACAATCTAGTGATTAGAAGTTGTGCACTGCCATCTCTCCTAGTCCCGAGGTAGAAATTTTATATTAAAATTTCTGACCCCTCCGGGAATCGAACCCGAGCCGGCTGGTCTGGAGGCAGACACGCTACCACATAGCTAGTGTTAGTTGAGAGAACTGAGGGAAAAAGACCTTTGAAGAGGCCAAGACATAAATGGAAGGATAATATTAAAATGGATTTGAGAGTAGTGGGATATGATGCTAGGGACTGGATTAATCCTGCTCAGGACAGGGACCGATAGCGGGCTTATGTGAGGGCGGCAAACAACCTCTTGGTTTCTTAAAAGCCTTTTGTAAGTAAGTATTATTATTATTTTCGCAAACCATTATGATTTGGAAATCAGTTTTTGTTTCCATAATTACGAGCAAATCCTGAGTAACTTTCGGTGCAGGACCCCGGACTCATTTCACCGGCATTATCACCTTCATTTCATTCAGACGGTGAATAACCTAGATGTTGATACAGCGTCGTAAAATAACCCAATACAAAGAAGTTTCTGTAATTGAACTATTTGTTAATGAAAAACGTTGTATATTACTTCCCATTTGTTCCTATAATGTTGTACAGCACCTACTTACTCATACATGTTGTTTCTGTGGCAACTGCGATAAAACATGTATGGCTATAAAATCATAAAACAAGACATGTTATCGCACTAAATTTTCTGTTGAGTTCCGTTTCCATGCAAGCAGAGTATGTAAAGTCGAAGTAATATACGCTTAAATGTACTTTATCGGTTAGTTGAAACTATTTTCCCGCCCTCGTCACCTCTGCGCCATACTTCATGGCTGTAGCCATAAATTCCGAAAGCTCTAAAGATAAGGGAATTACCTTATTTTATCGTTTCAACAGGTTTATTCTTGAAAGCTGCTCCAGGCTGCTCATCTTACGTAATGTGGCTGTAGTGTATCTTATCTGAAATGTTAACATAATCAACTTGAAGTAGCAATGCATTCCCTGCTCCTGGAATGTACTATCCAGAGACAAATACAACACGTTCCCATATTCTGGATCGTTGATTTTCGCTCTTATCTTGAATATTACTAGAAAAACAGCAGTGGGTAGGTACGTAGCCCACCCTCTACTCCAGCGATGTCAGACGGACTAAACGGAGCGGAGCGCTCCACTAGACTGGTTGCGTGCTCCGGTGTTTCCACAGACATAAGCAAGTTCAAGCTCCGATCTAGCTCCACAACCGGTATTGGAGCTTACAACTCTGACACTACTGCTCTACTCAATTACGTATGTGGGGCGGTACACCTTGTAAGTTATAATTTTTCTAGATTTCAACATTTTTTCCTTCAGAATTCATAGGTCCTCTGAAAAAATAAAAATTGGCATGCTTAATAAACACTAGTGTACATCACTAAACAATTTTAATGTTTTAAATCCAATAGTTATTTTAAAATGTACAGAGCCTATACAAAAAATTAGGCAGTATTTTGTTCATCTTCGCAACGTTTACGTGGTAACTCAAAACGTACGCCTTACTTACTTACTTACTTACTTACTTACTTACTTACTCACTTACTCACTTAGACTACTTATTAATGACTTTTAGAGAACCCGGAGGTTCATTGCCGTCCTCACACAACCCCACCATCGGTCCCTATCCTGAGCAAGATTAATCCAGTCCCTGCCATCATATCCCACTTCCTCAAATCCATTTTAATATTATCCTCCCATGTACCCCTCGACTTCCCCAAAGGTCTTTTTCCCTCAGGTCTTCCAACTAACACTATGCGCATTTGTAGATTCACCCATACCTGCTACATGCCCTGCCCATCTCAAACGTCTGGATTTAATATTCCTTTTATGTCAGGTGAAGAATAAAATGCGTGCAGTTCTGCGTTGTGTAACTTTCTCCATTCTCCTGTAACTCCATCCCTCTTAGCCCCAAATATTTTCCTAAACACCTTATTCTCGAATACTCTTAACCTCCGTTCCTCTCTCAAAGTCCGAGTTTCACAACCATACAGAACAACCGGTAATATAACTGTTTTATAAATTCTACCTTTCAGTTTTCTTGAGAGCAGACAGGATGACAAAAGCTTCTCAACCGAATGATAATAGGCATTTCCCATATTTATTTTGCATTTAATTTTTTGTCTAGAGTCATTGACATTTGTTTTGCTCCAAGGTATTTGAATTTTTCCATCTTTTCAAATTTAATGTTGCCTTAGAAACACACAAATGTTATTACGACCCTCTGAAAAGAATAATTATGTCAAACTACAAGCATAAAGTTGTTTTGTTAACTTAAAACCTAACTAACATCTTTATATTCCTGTAATAATCCAGTATAACAAGACTTCCTTTTTCCAATCTCGAGGGTCTAATTTCTTTCCATAGAAATAACACGCCACGTTCTTCTTTTTCTGTGTCTAACGTTGTTTACATGTTTTCAGCTTTTTTCTCTTGAGAGTTTTATCTTCTTCCAGTCCCATTGTTTATCTTCTTTATTGTATTTTCGTTGTGTCTCCCGTATATCGACTTCGTCCGCTCATTCTGTATACTCTCTAAACATTGTTTTCGGAAGCGCCTTCGTTCTTTCCTTCTTTATTTTTTGAAGTCATCCCCTGTTTTTAGAATTCTTAGCCACTCCCTCAGTGTGTCTGCATATCAGATAAAATAAGCGTACGTATTGTAAGTAAATAAACAGAAACTAACATGTTTTGCCTGGCGTTTTTAACGATTTGTTTCAATATTATGCCTATCACTTTTTTTCTCCAGGACTCTTGTTGATGTTATGTCACCCTTAGTTCCAGAATTTATTTGAATTCACTATCAAAGCACATGTCACTGTAAGTATATAAAGATTGTAAGCTCGTTTTATCTTCCTTCGTTACAAAACCCATCTCATCAAAGCTGAAAGTCTTCTGACAGCTGTAGCTTATGAGAATTTTTCAAAGCATATGCTTCTCTTGTATTGTCAGCAACATCAAATGTGTTATAAATGAAAAAGCGAGCAGTTTCTATCCTTTAGACAAATGAACACAGGCTTCATTGAAGAAACCCAATTTATTCCTTTAAGTAGGTGCACAAAAGAAGTCTTGTGTTCAGAACATCCGCTTCCTCTTAAGTTATTTTATATATATTTTATACGACGCACTGTATAGCTATGTCACTTCTTGTTCAGTTTTTAGTTTATTCTGTCGTTCTCGGTGGTCTAGTGGTTACTGTGCTGGCCTTTAGATCTGAGGTTCCCGGCCGAGGATGATGAATTTTAAAGGGCGATAAAATCCATTCTTAGCACGAATTTCTTCGGGAGAAAAGTAAAGCTGTAGATCACTCGTTGTAGATTTAGTGCGTGCAAAAGACCTCTCTCTGTCTTTTGTAGAAGGCTCCAAGTAAAATTTGTCGGTTATTTCTTCAGTGTTGGCCACATTGATTTTCGACACTGAAGTACCTCTGCATATTACATATTTATGCAATAGATTACGTAAAATAATTTATATCTTTGTTATACTTCGGTCATATTTACCAATTAATATTTTACGTCTCATTTATTTAGCTTTATTTCAATCCATTCTCCAGTATGGAATTTTAGGGTGGGGACATGCATGTATTTCTAATCTCACCCCATTAATACTTATTCAGAAAAGAATCATTAAAATATGCCTTAATAAACCAATTGATTACTCATACAAGCTTTTGTTGACTGATTTTAATGTTTTGAAAATTAAACCGATTTATTATATTGCCTTATTAATCTTCATACATAAAAATCGTAATAAATTCAAATTGTATCATCATAAATATGGTACTAAAAGATCCGATTTTATACGATTAGAGGAACCAAAGTGTTTCACAAGCACAGCTCTGAGCCATGGTACCTACTTTGGTCCAAGGTTATACAATAAAATATTTGATAAATACCCAAATTTGGAAAATTTTAGTATCAGGAATTTCAAAAATAGCGTTAGGAATTTAATTTTTAAAGAATATATATATATATATATATATATATATATATATATTGATTTAATATGTATTTAAATTTGTATGACTTAAATTGTTAAAATTGAAATAGTATTTTTAAATTTAATTCATTCCTGTATTTTTTTTCTTGACCCAGTTTGTGTCAAATAATTATCTTTGTTTGTGTTTATCTTTGTGTTTAGATATCTCCCTGAGCACGAATTTTTACTCCTTCAGGGAAGAACTAAGATTGTATTTTTGTACATGTTATTTTACTAACAATAAACAATTGAAAGCGTTGTTAAATAAAATGATAAGAAGCCGTCAATTATTGATGAAACCTGAAAGGTTGCAATGAGTGGGATATCTTTTTCCTTTCACGTGATGACGAAGGTACATTGCCATTCGAAATGTCGTGCGTTTTATATTATTTACCAATGAGAAAGTTAATTCTAAACCCCTTCCCAATAAACCACCGTTTACCTCTGATAGAGGTTGTGGCTGATATGTACAGTCAGACGAAAAAATGATCTCCTGCCATACGCTGAGTCCTCTTCGGAAGACTTCGGTTGATTCCGTGAGAGCGTAGGAAGGAATTTCTTATGCATGACTCCGCTCTGTTTTTCCTTTACTTTGTTTGTTTGTTCCTTTTTCTGTCTGTTTATAGGTCAAGTGTTATTTATTTATTTATTTATTTATTTATTTATTTATTTATTTATTTATTTATTTATTTATTATTTTATTATTTAAATATACAGAATACAGAATATAATTACAAAATAGAACTAGAAATAAAATAATACAATACAGTCTTGAATAATCATCATCAACATCCTTCACGAATTAGGCCTCTGTAGACCTGTTTTGGCCCCAACTATCAGTCTTCCTGGTGGACGATGTCCTCTAGGTTTATACTGCATCATAATTTTTTGGGATTCTTGAATTTTCCATTCTTCTTACATGATCTAGCCAATTTAATTTGTATCTGTTGATTTTTTTTCTTCTACTGACTCTACTTCTAATTGTTCTAAAATTTCTTCATTCCTTTTTCGGTCTAAAAGAGTATATCCTGCTGTCCTCCTGAAAAATTTCATTTCCGTTGCTTTGCTTCTGTTCATGTCTTTTTTCTTTAATGTCCAAATCTCGCTTCCGTATAAAAGGGTGGGTAATGCTAGTGTATTATATATTTTTATTCTTGTAGATTTTTGTACTAATTTAGCTTTTAATGTATTATTCATTATTCCTAGAATTTGTGTGAATTTGGTAATTTCCTTGTTCGCATCTTTTTCATTTTGATAAGATATTTCACAACCCAGATAATTGAAATTTTGTACTTGTTCGAGGCATTGGTTATTGTGTATTATCTTACTTCTGACTGGGTCTTTCCTAAAAATGCCATTACTTTTGAATTTTGCGCTGAAAGTTCCATCCCAAAATCTATTAATATTTTATTTAATGTATATATATATATATATAATCCTCTTTGTAAATTATCCTCTGAATTGGAAATTATGACTTGATCATCTGCATAGAGTAAGGTATTTAATGTTAGAGCACTGGTTATTTTGATTCCTGATGTGTAGATTTGGTTCCATTTTAAAATAATTTCATTTATATAAATATTAAATAAAGTTGGTGATAGTAGACAATCTTGTCGAAAAATAAATAAAAAAAATAAAAATAAAAAATAAATAAAAACAGTCTCGAATAATATCGCTATTAATGAGCACATAAGCTGCCTAGTACATTATATGACAAGCCGAATGTATTTCCTCGTCGAAATATGTTGTTAACAAGACGTAAAAAACTCCTAAACAGAATTATTGACTGTCTTCTGAAAAACTTTAGTCAAAGAGATAAAACATCGGTACAACTCCAGCGCATCTTCTAGCATATTTGCGAGATCCCAACGAGAAAATCTAAGAAGTTTATCTTGAAAAAAAAAAAAGTGCTGACTTTGCCAACAAACGTTATCCAGACATAACTCTGTTACCATTAATCGTAAAACTCCAGGTTAGATCGCCACCATTCTTCAAGGCCCTCTCCCGTCAACACGTGATAGCATATGGCTAGTCGTAGAGTTATAGAAATGAATTAAACATCCAAGAGAGAGAAGAGACTAAGTGTTGCCCATTATTCAGCTGTTATTTACGGCCAAAGCTTTCCACAGCTAGCGTAGAGAACTTTTTAATCATATAGTTTGGGCCACTTAAAACCAAAGACACAGATTGAGTATAGTGAAAGCAACAAAATTGCTTTCCTTGATCAAGGTGTTAAATAAGGGAGCCAATTTGTATTAGTTTTAAAGAACGCTTGTGAGCTTAAAAACGTGTTATAGGCTACAGTCCATTTTTTTTTTTTTTTTTTTGTTCCAGTATATTAGTGCTCGAAATAGATGCGAGAGCAAAAGTAAAAAATTAATTGACCGTAAGGATAAAAAGAGATAATATGATTCTATCACTAAATGGTTGTTACGTCACTCAGAATATGAATCAGTTTAAGAATGTAAATTAAAACGTTAGGATAGAAACAGATTAAACAAGAAATATCCACCAGCGTAACTCAGATGGCATGAACATTTGTCTACTGAGCCGGAGCTGCGCTCGGGCGTAGGTTCGATTGCCACTTGTGCTAATAACCTGGTTCGATTTTTTCAAAGCTTTTGCCCAAGTGTAAGGTAAATGTAAGGTAATGTGTGCAGAATTCCCGATCGCATGTTGCTATTACGAGTTTCATCGGCATTAGAGAACTTAATTGTTGATACAACGTCGTTAAATAACAAATTAAAAACGATCAAAAAAGAAATTTTCAAGCGAAAAAGTCACTATAATCTCATTGAGCTTCTCTCTAAATTTTAAGACATCAATAATCGAATGTGTACCGGGAGTACCAAGATTTAATCTAAATTACATCTTTGATTCCCGGTATCAAATTTGGCTTAAAAGGATACTAAGTCCACTAAAATCATTAGCATTTCTTGTTCCAGAAAGGAAGTGAACCTAGAAGATCTATATCGATGGTGTTGAACACCAACCTCGTATATAAAAAAAAATGAGACTGCAGTTTACTTCTATAAAAGATGTCTCCCCGAATTTTCTTCAAACACATTTTACGTCAAGCCATGGATACTAACTTCACAAAAAGATACAAATCTGACTTTCAGGTGTAGCTCCTTGTAAAACTGACTTGAATAATTTCAAGAGAAAAATTGTTTCGGGGCCTGACATCGAACCTGGGACCTTTGGCTGAACGTGCCAACGCTCTATCGACTGAGCTACTCAGGAACTCTACCAGCCCCCGGCACAATTATTCCCTTTTTATCCACATACCTTAAGTGGGTTGACAAAGACGTCAGAGACCCAACATTGAGTGCACACTTTCTGTGTGATTTTGATTTATAATTTTCTGTTAACGAAATTATTCAAGTCAACTTTACAGAAAGCCAGATTTGTATAATATGCGTTGCTGTTCTTTATTGGTTGTAGAATAAAGACTCATCATTATAATAATATCTAACATCGATTAGTCTGGAGCAAGCCAAACATTATTATGAAAGCATTGTCATACTTGGATACAGCGATGTTATTAACGAATCTGATTTTATATGCTAATGGATCATAACAATTCTTGTCTGAAGAACGAGGATTGATGCTTCCACCCACTTAAGATACAATTCTTGGTATGAGAAAGAAAACTTCTTTCTACCAAATAAAAATCTTTCTGAGCTTACAGACCTCCTGCTGCGTCACATCTTACGGATAATGATGATTTCATTCAGATTGTGTAGCATAACTTCTTGTGTTCATTTCTGCTGTAGGGCTCTCAGTATGAAATTATATTTCCAAAGACTGTCTTCCTGAGAAGATTACTTCAAACGACAATATCCTATTTTAAGTAATACTTCTTCCTCGAAATCATTTCCCCACATCGCATCGAATGACTGTGCTTTCAAGAATCTCATTTTATGAGATTATCCATTCCGATGTATCTGTGGGAGTCCCCTCATAATGATGCTTAGATCTTTTGCCAAGTAGTGAATGATTGATGAGTGTCATTCTCATTGCCTCTGGCCCGGCATCAACAATGTAATTATCCTATTGAAATGATGATGTAATGATGACTGGTGATTAGTAACTAGTGGTGGATTAATGGCAGAGAAAATGGAGTATTTCGAGTAATCATGTCCCAGCGTCGTTTTTTGTATGAACTGGCTTGTAAAGCCGACGTTATGCTGATCGACAATTGTGCACCTCAGTTTAACTACTTTTTAAATGAGAAGCAGACTGGTAGGCCTATATAGAAGTCATTAGTGATTGTGTCACTGAAAATGTGCATGATTGCGTTTTACATATTTGTAATACAGTGTGTTTACACTCTCCTCAGCTGCGCTACCGTCTTCCGTCATACGGGCCGCAAGATAATACTAAAAGAATCTTTTTTGGGTAGTCACTCAACTTATTGTTTTTCCTTTAACCTATTAGGCTTTACAACTTGTTACTGCCTCATCTTAACTCCATCTCTTCCTTAGTCTTCTGGGTTCTCTTCTTCGGATTGACATGACATTATGTTTGTGAGTCTTGTGGGGTTCATTCTTTCCGAGTGATCTCCAGTTTTTTCTGTGTCCTTCCTACCTTATCCCCAACTATAAATGCCTAGTTTTTTTCTAATATCTTAATTGCGTATTTTATCTAGTTTAGTGCATCCTTTTACTGATCTTAAAAATCTCATTTCTGTTGCTTGTATATGATAACCATCTCTTGTAGTCACTCAACATTATTTATAGGCTATGTGCATGAATTAATCGTTCTATATTATATTTGTATTCTATAATTTCGGAATATATATTTTTCATAAATTGTCTTACTTTATCCACGTACTATATTATTCTTCTCTATGTTAGTATTATATTATATAATTTCATTGTAACTGTAATTTTAATTTTAGTTCCTATTTTATTTTATTTTATTTTCTGTATTTCTCTTATGTTAATAATATATCTGAACTGCGACCGAACACGAGCGCTGCTCATTCGGTCCTAAAAATTTGTTAATATTATTGTATCGTATTTTTTATATTGATTGTATTATTTTATTTCTATTTCTATTGTAATTATATCCTGTAGTCTGATGTATTATTCTGTATTATATGTTCTGTTCTGCATTATTATATAAATTTGTACTTGACTATGTTATAGCATCTTCCGATGCATTTGAAATTTGAAAATTTGAAATAAACTTTTTGAAATAAAGAACAAAAAAATTGACTAATTCTGTCGCTTCAAGTCAAAATATATTAATATTTTAGGAGAAAAATTCGCTCCGGCGCCGGTGATCGAACCCGGGTCCTTGGTTCTACGTACCAAGCGCTCTAACCACTGATCTACGCCGAATTCAATCCACTTTCCTCCTGCCGAAAGTTTTACCCGGTGCTGTGGATTGAATTCGGCGTAGCTCAGTGGTTAGAGCGCTTGGTACGTAGAACCAAGGACCCGGGTTCGATCCCCGGCGCCGGAGCGAATTTTTCTCCTAAAATATTGAGTGTCAATATTACAGATGAATTCTGTAGGACAAATTAATATATCTATAATATTCAAAATATATGTTACGAGTATTTCTTACAGTTTTTCAGAAGCGAGCATTTAATGTTCTAATCATTGGAATCGTGTTTCGTAACAACGGGTTAAAAAGAAAAAATAATAGAGTTATGCGTCTTATTTTTTTTCGCAATAAAGATACCATCAGAATGCACAACATATCGCAAAATCTCATTTTTGCCAAAAATTGACCTTTTCACCTTTTGCTTTTGAATCACGGAATTGTTATTACGGTAAAAGTAAAAATACATAGCGTTATTTAAAACATTTTACACAAAGTGTTATAGATCTACTCGTGTACAGGACAGGAAGCTAATTTAATTATTCAAATAATGGAAATTATTTCACTCGTTTCCCCATGATACCAAGAGTTTCTTCCTGATATGGTTTTGAGCTATTTAGGCTTATTTTTCAGCGGTTTCCTGAATAAGCATGTCACCTCCTGTGCGTTTTGTCTTCCGTTCTCTTAAAATGTTTTAATTTAATCCACTATACGACCACTAATGAGGGAACTTATAATAAGATATTGACCAAACCTTCCTTCAAACTCCACACTTTGCTAGATCTCCACACCAGAATAGACAAATGAAGAGTCCACTGCAAGAATGATGGATGTCACTTTCTTGTCGAAAATGAACCAAGATTGTCAATGCATAGCTTAAGACATATAGAATGTACATACAGAGTTATATGGCATTAACACTGATAGTCATTGTCCAGTAATGTTCGGAAAATCTCAGTTAAGCTTTGAGCGCTAAGCATTTCAAACTTTCAATTGCTTCTCCTGCAAAATGTATTCCAAATGACATCCATCATTCTTGCAGTGAACTCTTCAAATACAAAAAATTAGATGTCTATACTGACGAAATTAAAACTTGAATTAAAAACTGTCGAAAATATAAGTAGCCCCGGCCGTGAGTAACCATATACAGGGTGTTTCCGAGGTGATGTTACAAACTTTCAGGGATGATGGCGAAGGGCACATGTATCAATTTGAGATAAGGAACCCTGGTCCGGAAATGACCTAATCGAAAGTTACAAGCAACACTAGTTCTGTGGAAATGAAATAATTTTATTCCTCTTTACTCCTTATTTATGTGTATTTATCTGTACATCTTACACATACTGTATTCATCTGACGTTGTTACAGTATTGCATTCAGTGCACTGTCTGAGGGGTGGAGACAGGAAACTACACTAAAGCAATGCAAATAGCGTAATGTGTAACGGACATGGTCGGTCCTGATATGCACGTCCTAGGCAGCGGAGTATGTGTACAAGTTGCAGTGCCCAGTCGATCAGTCCTAGTGAAATCGAGGAGTACACGAGAGCGGAATAAGCAGACCTGATTTTCGAATACGGGTGAGCCAATGGGAACAGTAGAAAAGCTCACAGATTGTATCGGGCAAGTACCCACGTAGGAGACATCCGGCCCATATCATTTTTCCACGACTGTTCCAAAAGTTAAGGGAAGGAGGGCACGTGGTGCCAAATTACAATTCCATTTCCACACAATTATTTCTGCTTATAACTTTCGACTCAGTCATTTCCTTATCTCAAATTGATACATATGCCCTTCGCCATCATCCCTGAAAGTTTGTAACACCACCTCGGAAACACCCTGTAGATAGTGCTTACTCAGCAGGCGCAGCATATTGAGTACAATGCCTTATCTATCATGTCACTCTCAAGTACGCGCCGTTTGTTTCTCGATGCAACATTCAGGGTAAGTTCTGACTCCATTACGGTTAGTAAGGAGAAATATATATATTTTTCTTCATTTGTCTTCTGTGGAAAGCTCTTCGCGCAGTTTGTGGGTAGATTTCGGCATGTGAGAACTCTGACATCTGGATAAGTTTCTGAAAATTTTCTCTGCTTTGTCGGGCAGAGTTTTTGAGTACACGAGAGACAAACACTCGCCGTCGTGTAGTACAGCGAGAAACATCCATGCCAATCACATGATCATCACTACAAAATAATTTCTTCCTCGTACCGACTGCCAGGCCCAGTAGAAAATAACAACTCCTTCCATTGGTTCCTTTACACTTTATTTATATACTTATTTATTGTAATGTATTAATTAATTGCATTATAATGTCACATAAAACTCTTGCTAAGAGAATATTAGTGCAAGTTGAATTACAATAATTTCGAGGGAAAAATTGTTCTGGGGCCGGGCATCGAACCCAGGACATTTGGTTAAAAGTACCAACGCTCTACCAACTGAGCTACCCGAGAACTCTACTAGACACCGATCTAATCTTTCCGTCTATATCCACAGACCTCAAAGTGGGCTGACAACCGTCAAGCAACCAACATAGATTGGATCGGTGTCTGGTAGAGGTCCCGGGTAGCTCACAAGCAAACGTTCTGATGGGGGCAGAAAAAAAAGTTAATTTTTTTTTTCTTCCACCGTGTTAATAATGTCAAAAGAAGTGCTTAGACAAATTTTGGCCGCTCGACCGCAATTACGAGGACCGTAAAAAAATAAGTTCGCAAGAGGCCGCTAACAGAAAAAAAAAACACAATTTCATTGGACAAATTTATTGGAACGGACACAGCAATTGAGCTATTTTTCAACATATTTTCCATCGGAACTGAAACATTTCTCGTATCATGGGATCGACAGAGAGAGGTGCAGACGCAGTTAAACGCTGGTTCCGATCTGAGGCGGCTGACTTGTACGACACAAAAATTGATCCCATGGTATGACAAATGTCTCAATTCCAGTGGGGGATATGTTGACAAATAGCGCAACAATTTCTGTATCTGTTTCAATAAATATTTCTATGCAATTGTGCTTATTTCTATAAACGGCCCCAGGGAAAATCACTTTCTGGACGGCCTCGTAATTGCGGTCGAGTGGCCAAAATTTGTATAAGCACGTCTTTTGACATTATTAACATGGTGGAAGGAAAAAAATTAACTTTTTTATCTGCCCCCATGTTTAACCAAAGGTCCCGGGTTCGATGCCCGGCCTCGGAACAATTTTTCCCTCGAAATTATTCAAATCAACTTTACGGGGAGTTATACCTGAAAGCTTGATTTGCAAGTTTAATTATTATCTTGCGTATCAGGCCTAATTCTTAATCCTTAGTCATCTCTCCCAATCCATAACCAGAGAAGAACGTTTATTTCGAAATTGTTACAGAATTTCTTGTAATTGCAAGCCTGCTGCAAAACTGGATAATCTTTAGTCTGTGATTATCGTGTTACACTGCGACTCACCGTGTATTTAAAACAACCGAATATAACCACTACTTTGCATTCCAGTGTAGACACTGTCCGGAATGCAATGACGAGTATCACATAATCCCATCTCTTAATTGGATTTCGCCCGGGCCATAACAAAGTTCTCTGTTGGGTAATGCATGTGAGCAGGGCAGGGGGAACATTTGATTGTGTGTTAATGTGATTAGACTCGCCCGGTGAGTTGAAGAGAAAGCTCATTGTCTCCAGTGACGGATTGAGTTGTACGTGGTGACCAGTTTAATTGATTTGTTGATGATGGACTCCGGTTTAGTTGGGGATTGAATTTTATCGCATTCAAGGCGCACTTCTGTTACGATATGCGCTTGTTGGTGATGGAGCCCTTTTTCATTAAGGCATTCCCTTCAAAAGTCTTCGTTTTCTTTTTCATATCAACATTTGCAGTAGAACATTTCAGTTTCTAGATGTGTTGCGCTCAGCTTTAATGTTGCATGGGTCGTGGGTTCGCATCCTGAATGTTTTTTTCCGTTACGAATGTTATGTCCTGTGTTGAATTTAGCATACCAATCTACATAGGTATTTTTCCCCAGCGTTCAGAACGACTGAACGGAAAGAAATGGCCTATGGACGTTATCGTCTTTTCAAATATACCGTAATTTATGAGTAGAAGTTTGTTCAGTGCTTTAAGCTTGTTACCGCTATACAGGGTGGAAGTGAAATAATTCTGAAGACTGAAAGGGACGATAAGGTACACTTAAATGAATAGAAAATCTATATTATATTTTGTGATTAAATGCACGGTTAATTAGAAAATTGAGTTGGAAGTTTCAGCAGTCCGGCAACATCGCTGCTAACACGCCCCTCTTTCTTCTCGCAATACATATGTAAAAAGTGTCAGCAGCAATTACAACAATATACAGCATCGAACACCTCCAGCAATTATTATCAACAGAAACAGCAATGACGCTTTTCAAGACAGTCATAACCGCCATAGCAACATATGGAATGAACATAATTTGGGACAAACTTACAAGCAGAGACATGGCACAAATACAGGGACATCATTTTATTTTTACTAACATTTTTAATATTAACCTTTCTATACCTTTAGAGAACCGGAAACACCGCTTGCTCCCCCCTCCAAGACTGGAGTTCGATGATACTGGCGTAAAACACAAATCACTCTACTAGGTATAGGAAGGAAGAAAAGTAGTTCATCCATTTACGTAAACTAGGAAATATCGCGATTTTGAGTTTGATAATTTTCATTAGGTTTTTCCTTAATCAAAGTACAGTACTGTATTAAGAATAAGTGTTTTTACTCACGAAGTGAGTTATCCATGCGAACGTATTCATTATGCGGTGTATATTATACTGTCTACAGCACATTAGCGTACAATATAGAGAAAGAAGTTAAATTGAAAAATAATCATAATATGAATATTTAAACACAATTTTGAAAATGGTGGCCGTTCATTTCGATACAGGCTTCAGTTCTTTTGTGCATATTATCGCACTATGCATCTAATTCCAATTGCCAGTTTCGTCCTTCGTACTAGTAACTCATGTTGAAATAATTCTGTACCTACTCTACGTACTGTAAATTCAATCTTCACTTCTGCCCGACCCGAAAATCTAAAATTACTCAGACATGCTACCTACTGTCCGTCCAAAGTGGTTATGCCGCAGGATTGTAGAAAAGGAGGAAATCACGTGACAGTTGATTACTTAACGAAGCCCTTTTATTTAATTTTTATACCATTAAGTACGAGAAAAATTAGTACCGGCACCGGGAATCGAACCCAGGACCTCTCAGCTGTGCGCGCTGAGTGCTCTCTAACCAACTGAGCTATGCCGGGACCCGATTCACGACGCCGGCCGAACTCCTCTCGTAGTGTCGTGTTACGGCCTTACTGCCTGCACTTGAGACGATACACGTCATATATGTACAGGAGCGCATATTACATGACTTTATGGCCATATTCAACAACAGTTTCTTTAAACTGTTAACATCATATATGTATCAAATATGAATGAGGTCTCGCCCACCTCATTATATTTTGCTCGACTAGTGTGACTAGTCAGTTTGTTTTTATACCATTAAGTACGAGTGCTGAGTGCTCTCTCTCTGGGTTCGATTCCCGGTGCCGGTACGAATTTTTCTCGTACTTAATGGTATAAAAAACAAACTGACTAGTCACACTAGTCGAGCAAAATATAATGAGGTGGGCGAGACCTCTTTCATATTTGATACACCTTTTATTTAAGTTAAATTAAACAGCTGTATAATATTACGTAAACGTCCAATTCCTAAGAGAAATTAATGTTTTCAGAAAAGAGCTAAGACAGCCCAGCTTTTACAGAGGGGCGAGCAGAAGCAGGTGGGGGAAATCGGGATGCGACGTAGGCAAACGGACAGTACCTGTGCGAAAATATGATTCAATATTGAAAGCTCTTTCGTCACGCGAACATATTTCTGGAACGTACTATACTCAGTAACTCAGTACTGCTTACTTTCTGCGGTCTTGGTTCTGTGTGGAGTTGGAACTTCATTAGTAGTGAGAGTGAAGTACATTCAAAAACTCAGCTACAATAAAAATTGAAGTAAAAATAAAATGATGTCCCTGTAGAAACAGTGAAAGCACGCTTCATGAAAAGAGTGCTAGGAGTTGGAAAAACGGCACCATCGAGAATGACGTATGCCCTAATGAGAGAGACTTTCTTCATCGAAGACATTAGAAGACAGCTACTACTACGAGCACCAGCGTATATGAGACTAGCTCCAAGGACTACAGGAGAAGAGGAAAGACATCCGCAGCAAATTCTACGCAACAGAGGCCATGTGTACGAGAGAGTGGGCACGACCCAACTACGAGATGAGGCACATCCTAACACGATACGCAATCCATGGTTTTCATCACAAGGTATGCAGCACGAAGAGTTTCCATGAGCCGAACCAAGAATGCGTGTGCGAATTGTGCAAAAACCCATGTGAACGATACCACGTCGAAAAGTGCGCTGAAAGACGTTCATCGCTTAATAAGTTTTGCTCAGACTAATTAATTCACCTTATGCACATTTGTGCGCATTTACTCTCATTCAATACATATGTAAAAGGTCAATGAAATCAGATCTGTCTGCCTCAGTGAACTACCTCCCATCTCCCTTTCTGGTTACAATGTTGCAAACTGGTCGCATCGGTCATTGTCTTCAAGTTAGTTGTTTTTAAATAAAATTTAACGAAAATTGTCCATTGACATACCCTAGAGGGATAAATGATTTTTATTAGCAAATCAAGATTTTCAGGTATAACTCCCTGTAAAGTTGATTTGAATAATTTCGAGGGAAAAATTATTCAAATCAACTTTACAGGGAGTTATACCTGAAAATCTTGATTTGCATAATACACGTCACTGTTCGTTAACAGAAAACCACAATTTAAGTCACACGGAGTTAGTGTGCACTCGAAGTTGGTTGCTTGACGGTTGTTAGCCCACTTTGAGGTCTGTGGATATAGAGGGAAAAATTGGATCGGTGTCGGTTAGAGTTCCCGAGTAGCTCAGTGGTAGAGCGTTGGTACATTAAACCAAAGGTCCCGGGTTCGATACCCGGCTCCGGAACAATTTTTCCCTCGAAATTATTCAAATCAACTTTACAGAGAGTTATACCTGAAAATCTTGATTTGCATAATACACGTCACTGTTCGTTAACAGAAAACCACAATTTAAGTCACACGGAGTTAATGTGCACTCGAAGTTGGTTGCTTGACGGTTGTCAGCCCACTTTGAGGTCTGTGGATATAGAGGGAAAAATTGGATCGGTGTCGGTTAGAGTTCCCGAGTAGCTCAGTGGTAGAGCGTTGGTACGTTAAACCAAAGGTCCCGGGTTCGATACCCGGCTCCGGAACAATTTTTCCCTCGAAATTATTCAAATCAACTTTACAGGGAGTTATACCTGAAAATCTTGATTTGCATAATACACGTCACTGTTCGTTAACAGAAAACCACAATTTAAGTCACACGGAGTTAGTGTGCACTCGAAGTTGGTTGCTTGACGGTTGTCAGCCCACTTTGAGGTCTGTGGATATAGAGGGAAAAATTGGATCGGTGTCGGTTAGAGTTCCCGAGTAGCTCAGTGGTAGAGCGTTGGTACGTTAAACCAAAGGTCCCGGGTTCGATACCCGGCTCCAGAACAATTTTTCCCTCGAAATTATTCGATTTTTATTAGATTTTCTATCGATTTTTTCTGAGAAAACTGTGGATTTTCCACTACTATGGTATTGCATTTTTTTTTGTTATATACAACGCTCTGAAAATCTGTAGGGTTATTTCACTTCCACCCTGTATATATTTTAATAGGAGTATTTTAATTGATTATTTAATGACACTTTATCAAATTCGAAGTTATTTGGTATTTTAAGAGGACGCGCTACGAAGTAATTTTCTTCGTTATTTCAAATATGATGCCCAAAAAATCCACTGTTGAGGAATACTATAGAGAAGATTTCATCGTAATAGGTATCTTTACTATAAGTTATAAATTCAGTTTATCCCATATAAGTGGTTGTTATTACCAAAGCTCGGAAGTTGGGGACTTGTGTCTTTGAACGTGGCTAAGCGACCGGACTTCAATGTCAACAAACTCCCGCTTCCAGCACGGAGGTACTGTCAGGTCTGCTATAAAAGTGGTTCCTGGCTGGAACAACATAATGATAATATTATGATAGGTTGAAACATCTAATTTTATAGCATATATATAAATAAACATGCAAAATACATCAAATTTACAGTTCTGCTCTGTACATTTCATTACAGTGTATGACTACATGCATTCGAAGATTTTCGAACCCATAAATTCTTCGTCTGTTAGTTAAACATGATTTGAAACGAAGGAAAGTTATTCCCACGTCACATGAAGTGACGGGAGCAAACTTTAATTTTTTTATTTTATTTATTTTAACTAGCTACCTAGTGAGTACAAATTGCATTTATAAAATAAAAATGTTTCCAGCCACTACCGTAAGAGTCAGGCTCGTGTACGGTGTGGTCTTAGTGAATAATATAACATAAAATTTACAAGGACAGTTTACTAAATACAGTAATTAACTTAATTCAAACCAATAAGTACAACACAAGAGCAAGAATAAAGAAGAAAGGGAAAACGAGAGAAAAATACACATTTAATATAAATTGACAATCCGACAGAAGCCAGTGATATTCGATAAAAACATGAATATAGTCGATAGAAATAAAAGGTAAAAAAAGTACATTTGTTACTATTATATATCATGGATAATTTTACAAAATTCTTTTTTAAAAGTTTCAATTTTAAAAAATTTCAAATTTGGAAAATGGTTTGAAATTTTATTATAAAGTCTTGGGCCTAAATAAAATACTGAATATTTCACTGTCACTGTTTCCTGTTCGATTTTCAGCAGATTTCGTGTCTGAGAAAGATAAGTATATCCTAAATTTTTCTCGCAAATAGTTTTCAATTAGTGTATCACTACTAGGGAAGGTCCCTCTACGACTTGATCCATGGCTATGGACAAATTCTCCATCAATTTAAAGGACTGCAATGTCTTTCAATGAATGCCCGTTTCCAGCTCTAGTTTATGTGTGGTACAACTTACAAGATATAAACTCTGCATTAGAAGAAAATAATGTATCTCCTCAGAATTCCTCCACGAAATTCTGTACCTAAAATTTAAGAAATGCATTTTCAAACTTCCATAACACCCATTCGAATAACACGTATTTTCTATTTCCTCAAACAGACCGTTTACCTGTAATTCTCTTAATGTCATTGGCTTCGACGTGACACAGTTTATTCTTTCGTCTTCTTGCCATTCGATGTGACCACTTTCTTAGTACAAACGACTGTCCCTGAGCACTTGCAGCGTGAGCTTTGTGTACGTTATGCCTGTAACCTTACTCAAGCACACGACACACAAGTCCCCAAGATCCGAGCTTTGGTTATTATACGTTCGCTCGGAGAAAAAACAGGGAGTGGAGGCTGAATGCAGGAGGCCACTCAAATTACTGCTGTTTCCTTCGTTCCGCGCAGAGGTAAACACCACATAGTTACCAGTTCTGTAACGACTTGGAGTGTACGTAGTTTGCATTATCTATTTAGTTTTCTTAGTGTACATTAAAATTAGTGAAATATGTGGCAATCATGTGGCCCCTATGTGCATTATAATAAAAAAAGAGCATTGCTATTGACTAAACATGGAGTATTTTATTATTTTGGTACATATAAAAGGTCTTTTAGTTAAATTTTTCATTTAATAATATACTTTTTGATCTCTCTAAAAGCGAATAAAACACTTTCCTTTTCAATTTCAGATTCTGTGAAACTGCAATATACAAATCCTTTGATGAAAACTTTCCTTACATAGACTACATTTCAGATTCTGTGAAACTGCAGTGTAGAAATTCTTTGAAGAAGCTTTTTCTTACATACTGTACATCCCAAAATAGTGGAACTAATTCTAAGTAGGGCCTTTAAGAAAATTCATAGTAGGAGTGGCTATTTTGTGTTGTATCTCTGTATCGAACAAGAATGCATTATTGATGCACACAGGGAAGAGCTTCGTCTTTCAGTGCAGAAAGGTATTTCCATGGTTTCTTTTCAAGCTCAGAGGTCGTCCTTGCTTCCAATACGATGTTATTAAATTCTGAGTCCTATTCGATACTCTTTACAGTTGTCTCCGAGTTGAATATTTTATTTGTTCCTTTCAAAATCTTCCTGAACAATGATACAAGACAATTTCGTTTTAATGTGGAATTCAGGTGTTAACATTTTATTAAGTGTATACACAGTCCACCATTGTAGAGTAACTGTCAGCGCGTCTGACTGTGAAACAACCGAGCCCGGGTTCGAATCCTGGTTGGGACAAGTTACCAGATTGGGGGTTTTCCCGGGGTTTCCCTTAACTAATTGAAGCAGAATCGCTAGGTAACTTTCGACGTTCAACCCGGGACTGATTTCGCCATCATTAATTTACATGTCATAACCCGGGTTCAGTTCACTGTGTAGCGTGGTGTACTTGTACAAGAGCACCCCCTTTCGGCACCCAATCATTCACAGAATAGGAGTGGTAAGCACAATAAGCCTCAGGCTGCAGTGCAAGCCTTCGGGTCCCTTCTCCATACAAGAGAAATATAAATATAAATGATACTCGGGAGGAAATTAAACACAGAATAAATATGGGAAATGCCTGTTATTACTCGGTTGAGAAGCTTTTATCATCCAGTCTGCTGTTAAAAAATCTGAAAGTTAGAATTTGTAAAACAGTTACATTACCGGTTGTTCTGTATGGTTGTGAAACTTGGACTCTCACTTTGAGAGAGGAACAGAGATTAAGGGTGTTTGAGAATAAGGTGCTTAGGAAAATATTTGGGGCTAAGAGGGATGAAGTTACAGGAGAATGGAGAAAGTTACACAACACAGAGCTGCACGCATTGTATCCTTCACCTGACATAATTAGGAACATTAAATCCAGACGTTTGAGATAGGCAGGGGCATGTAGCACGTACATATGGGCGAATCCAGAAATGCATATAGAGTGTTAGTTGGGAGGCCGGAGAGGAAAAGACCTTTGGGGAGGCCGAGACGTAGATGGGAAGATATTAAAATGGATTTGAGGGAGGTGGGATATGATGGTAGAGACTGGATTAATCTTGCTCAGGATAGGGACCAATGGAGGGCTTATGTGGAAGCGGCAATGAACCTCCGGGTTCCTTAAAAGCCAGTAAGCAAGTAATAATAATAGCAGTAACAATAAAAAGTGTATGACATTATGAAATAATTTCAGCTATAGGATATAATAAATTATGTTAGGCCTATACTTATTAACAAAGCAACCGCGTATAATAAGATTATTTGTATATTTTTAAATAATAGCAGATACTTCATCATTGTCGTAAGGGAGAAACACGCCAAAGCTGCAGATAATTCTCTTCATGTTTTCAGTATTTTTCTTTTGGTCTTTGGATGATGTTATTCGTCTTTCTATCTCTTTGTATGTTAATCTGTTTTTACTAATTCGTTTTAAGTGGTTAAACCACTTCCGTCGGTATTCTATTTGTTATTCATGTTGAACATTTCCAGTTCTTGTTTTATATCCCCATGTCTTATCATCTCCTGTGTAGTCACACCCAAGATCGCTTTAAAAAGTCTCATTTCAGTGGCTTGCAGCCGACTTTTATCACTATTATTCATTATCCAGGTCTCATTTCCGTATAATCATCCTGGCACGGAGACTAATACAACGAGATAATCAGCTCAAGCGGTATTCGAATTCAGGCCCGGGCATAACTCCCTGGACCACGCCATTGCTCTGTTTAACTTTTGCATACTCCAGTTCCACGGCTCTTGGAACCTGTCTGACTTTATGCGTACACGAAACTCAACTTTAATATCTCCATACGTCAGTTCCGCCTGTTTTTAAATATTCAGACTATGAAATTTTTTGCAAGATGGATTATGTTATGATTATGATATAAAGCGGCGGGAATTTTTGCTTTGAGTGCGGTAAAACTATCCGGTTCCGCTTGGTTGTTGGCAGTTGTCTGACAGGCTTTTAATGCCGCTTTGATATAGTTAGCGGTATTCCACACTCGTCGATGTTTGTAAGTCCAGGACGTAATCCTATTGGCCACGCAGCATTAACCACGTCTCTTTGACCGGCACCTGATCCCACCACATAACGTGTCGTTTGCTTTGATATTCGTCCTCGCACAATATTTAACAATTAAAGGGGATCTCTGTCCACTCCACTTCAGCACTATTACGCAATTTGTAGAACACTCGCGTTCTGCTGCTTTCACTAATAGCATTGCTTCCTCTCTGTGTGTTCGTGTGTAATCGCAGATTTTGTACCGGGAGAGTCGTAGACCTTCATGTTTAACGATTTAAAAAGTCTCACCCTGATAAAATAGACTATTATGGATTAATTAATTTGTCCTACAGAATAATCTCTGTAATGTTGACAATTAATATTTGAGGAGAAAAATTCGCTCCGGCGCCGGGAATCGAACCCGGGTCCCTGATTCTGCGTACCAAGCGCTCTGACCACTGAGCTACGCCGAATTCGATCCACAGCACCGGATCGAATCTACCTCCTTCAGTGTTTCAGTGTTTTGATCCGGTGCTGTGGATTGAATTTTTTTTAGTAGATTATTTTACGGCGCTTTATCAACATCTTAGGTTATTTAGCGTCTGAATGAGATGAAGGTGATAATGCCGGTGAAATGAGTCTGGAGTCCAGCACCGAAAGTTACCCAGCATTTGCTCATATTGGGTTGAGGAAAAACCCCGGAAAAAACCTCAACCAGGTAACTTGCCCCGACTGGGAATCGAACCGGGCCATCTGGTTTCGCGGCCAGACGCGCTAGCCGTTACTCCACAGGTGTGGACTGTGGATTGAATTCGGCGTAGCTCAGTGGTCAGAGCGCTTGGTACGTAGAACCAGGGACCCGGGTTCGATCCCCGGCGCCGGAGCGAATTTTTCTGCTCAAATATTAACTGATAAAATAGGTTAAGTATGTAAGTATTGTGCTAATAGATGTGATACTGACACTATACAGAACTGCATTCAAACTAGTTTTTTTTTTAACGTGAAACATTAAATGCACAAGTGCCAAATAAACAAAGCGATAGGAAAGTTTTAACATCTGAGATCTGACGCCAGTTGCTTAGCAACGGTAGTGACTTACGTCGCACTATTCTGACGTCAATTGCTTAGCAACGAATTAGACTCTTACATGTACCGCTTTCTTGCATGAATTTATATTTCTTAATTCTCTTGTCACAGACTCATACAAACGGCTCTCCAACAAACCAATTCAGATAATACATAATAATCCTAATAAAAATACTTCTACAGATAGTCTATATGTATGGTATACGTAGCTATGTAGGCTATATTCAGTAAAGAAATAAAGGAAAAAATAATAATAATAATAATAATAATAATAATAATAATAATAATACAATACACAAATTGCATTAAATGTATGTTCTTGTCGGGCATATTAACAATCCTTATAAGAAATTATTCCTTAAAAATCTAAATATTAACATCACAATAACATCTAACCGAAAGTCGGCCTCGTTGGCGCAGTTGGTATAACGCTGGCCTTCTATGCCCGAGGTTGCGGGTTCGATCCCGGGCCAGTCGATGGCATAAGTGTGCTTAAATGCGACAGGCTCATATCAGTAGATTTACTGGCATGTAAAAGAACTCCTGCGGGACAAAATTCCGGCACACTGGCGACGCTGATATAACCTCGGCTGTTGCGAGCGTCGTTAAATAAAACATAACATTTCTAACCGAAAGCATAAACGTCTGTTTTCATGATAGACTGGGACATTCTTTGACTGTGAATGGTTCACATTTTGAGTATCTGTGGTGAAGTTTCATTAGTCAACATGATTTTACATTCTTATTTGTCTCAAGTTTGATGTCCACGAAACAAGGTTAATAAAACAATTAAAAGACATGAAACGTGTGAATCGGTAAAATTTCTACACTTTCATCCGTAAAATTTAATAGAGATTCGAAATATGTAAACTTAAATATATGGTGTCACTTAAATAAAGTTTACTTTCACACTCTGTATCCCTGAATGACTAACTTTTTTCGAACACCGGTATCATATTGTATGGCTTATCTCCAGCAGCTTTTATATATATATATATATATATATATTTTGTGAAATTAAAATTTAATAAGTTATGAATAATATTCAATACTTATTGTTCATTCTGTGCATATATATATATATATATATATATATATATATATATATATATATATATATATATACACGTTGGTAATATTGTGATACTAATAATATTATGATAGTTCTTTTTGAGAATTTTTTACAATTTTACTGAGTGAGAGAAAGATCGGTTTTTTGCGTCAACGTATTAAGGAAATGTTCGTGGACAAGTTTCTGCAGAAAACTGGTCCTTCTCTCGCTCAGTTAAATTGTAAAATATTCTCAAAAAGTACTATCATAATATTAGTAGTATCACAATTTACCAACCTTTACCCACACACACACACACACACACACACACACACACACACACACACACACACACACACACACAGGTCTTTCGTTTCAGAACTTCCCATTCTAAATAACTAATTATGTAAATTGAATTCAATTTAAACAAAAACACGGCAATTTAGATATTGAAGGGAAATTCTGAAACCAGGGTTTGAAATTTCAAATGACAATATTTTTATACTTGGGCCTAAATATGAAATACTATTCAATTGTTTATACACCCCATTAATTTTTTTCGCGTCTTTTCTTTTCTTTCGTCGCTTGGCAACCTGTATTGTTGTTATTGTTCATTAGAGCTGAAGAGAATAAAGCTACAAAAACTTACTGAGCATTTCACGTAATAGTTGTGTTTGTGTATTAAATGATTTTAAAATGGTGTATACCCTTCAAAAGAAAACATAAATAATCCTTATTGATTAAATTTAGGAATTTACACAAAATAAGCTGTGTTTTCGTCCTACAGTCAACTGATAATAACAAAAATACAGGTTTCCAGGCGACGATAGAAAACAAAAGATCCGAAAACAAATTAATTAGGTGTATAAACAATTGAATGCTCTTTCATATTTAAGTATAAAAATATAGGGGTGCCATTTGAAATTTCAAAGTGAGGGTGGGGAGTGATTGATTGATTGATTGATTTATTGATATAGTTCACAAGTACAAAACTTAATAATATAACAAAAGATCTAGAAACAAATGTAGTTCTACATACTAAATATACAATTTCCTAGACTCATTATTTTATCGCAAATCTCAATAATTTATTGGTTCAAACTTGCACTTACGTCGGGGGGTGGGGAGTGAAATCTAAAATCAAATTACGCCTGGTTTCAGACTTCTCCCTAAATTGCCGAGGTTTTTTGTTTAAATTGAATTCAATTTAAATAATTAGCTATATAGACTGGGAAGTTTTGAAATGAAAGCCCTGTATATATTTTTTTATTGGTTATTTTACGACGCTTTATCAACAGCTTAGGTTATCTAGCGTCTGAATGAGATGAAGGTGATAATGCCGGTGCTATGAATCCGAGGTCCAACACCGAAAGTTACGCAGCATTTGCTCATATTGGGTTGAGGGAAAACCCCGGAAAAAACCTCAACCAGGTAACTTGCCCCGACCGGGAATCGAACCCGGGCCACCTGATTTCGCGGCTAGACGTGCTAACCGTTACTCCACAGGCGTGGACTATATATATATATATATATATATATATATATATATATATATATATATATACATGTGTGTGATGCAATATGCCTAATTGAGTCAAAGACCAGTACAAAGGTAACATATTGTCACCACATTGATTCCTCCAGCCGTGGAAGCTACACTATCTACAAGTAATTGGGCACTGTTTTTGCCCCTTTAGAACCTCGCGGTACCACCTCTTGTTGCTATAACAGCAGCCAACCTGTCAGACATGTTCTCCACTACTTTGTGTAGGATATCCACTGGAATGCGTCGCCATTCCTCTTGACATCAATCGCCGGTCCAATTCAGCCCAAAGGTGCTGAATGGGATTGAGATCAGGACTCTGTGCAGGCCAGTCGAACCGGTGAACATTATTGTCTGCATGCCACTGCATAGTAGCCGCCGAAACATGGGGCCAACTTCCATTATCCAACTGAATGCCATGTTGCAAGAGGAATGGCGACGCATTCCAGTGGATATCCTACACAAACTAGTGCAGAGCATGCCTGACAGGGTGGCTGCTGTTATAGCAACAAGAGGTGGTACCACGAGGTTCTAAAGGGGCAAAAACAGTGCCCAATTACTTTTTGGTAGATAGCAGTGGCGGTTCCTCGGGGGAGGGAAGGAAGGAACGTCCTCCTCACATTTTTCTTCTTTTGAAAGTAAATACCAAATGCCTTGAAATTCGAGGAAGATTCGATAATTTTTAAGTTCACAGCTATAGGAAAACCTCGGTTGATCGAGTTTTAAATCACGCGCACTCATGTGCTGCTAGAAAACTGTGAGAAGGATGCGAGATTATTTGTGTAGAGGAAAGCCAATCCATTCCTCCTTTACTGCAGTAAGCACACATAGACAACAGCGCACTAGCGGCCAGAGAAAGAAGCAGAGTTTTAAAGCGAGTAAATGAACGGATAGGGAGGAGATCCTCCTCTGAATCAGCGCATGGGCGGGAAATAGAAACCGACTGGTCTTGCAACAAGCTCGCTACCGCTGCCACCTAACGAGCTGCATTCAGCCAGACTAGTCATCTAGGAAGAGACACAATAAAAACAGTTTTAAAGCAAAGCTATGGAAGATACCATATAAACTTTTTTTTAATTAAGCTTATAAATCAAAATATATTATTCATTGCACTTTATATAAGCTATATTCATGATTTGAAACTTACGAGGATATCTGAAAGTTGAAGTTGGATTTATATAAAACAAAGAGGAAGTAGTTCTACGTTAGTATCACAGATCTTTTTGGCCTCTGAAATTCACTTCCATTCATTGTCTACTAGACAGGACAACAGCCAAGTTGTCAGTTTTGTACAAATATATTTGAAATTGAAGGTACTGCAAACTACATTATTTTTAACATAAAAAAAATTAATCGGCCACCGGCAGTTTTGAACAATAATGGTAATATGACTTTACAAGAACTGATATTCTTCCAAACCATGTGATACTGAACTTGTTAAATGTACATATGGCAACACAGACCACGTGGGTGGGTGCAGTGTTCTCGCTTTCCTAACAGATTATTTCTCATTCCCCTTTCCGTAAAACGGTTCCGGTTACGTGTTAGTAGCTGGTCTCTTCCAACGCGTGTGATGCTGTAGTGTGCAAGAAAAATGCTGCGAGGTTGTGAATTTCCTTGTAATTGTTAATTTGTACAATTATTCAACAATGAATGGAAGTGCAAACATATTATATTTTGGACAATTTAGGTAACTCAGTTTACAAAAACAGATTATTTCTATACAGAAGGGAAGGCCAACCCTAATACTACCTGGTCTTACATGTATGCATGTAGGCTAATTTGTAGCTTGTTTCTCTCAAGAAGGTGTCATTTTGCGCTGTTAACTTCTTTCCTCCTCTTAAGAAATATGTAGGAGCCGCCACTGATAGATAGTGTAGTTTGATATGCCGGACTAACTACATTATTCCTTGTAACCTCCTCCCCCCCCCCCCATCGCAAATTGTGCGAGAAATGGTCGACGAATTTTGCCTACAGCCTTCTATCAGAGACACAGAGTTCTTTACGCACCGTGAATCTACAAACGGATCAAACGATATTCTCTAGACTAGAGCCTAGACTACTAAACTTGTATGCAGTTTGTAAATTATTTCGAAGATGTGTTACTCCTTTGTTCCTCTGACTATTTGCCTATCTGTGAGATCATATAGCATGCGTTTATATGCGCCGTTTGTAATAATGTACTCTCAACATTCTGGCGTGTTAGTTGCAATCTATATCGCTGTAATGAATATTTGATTTCGTAGCTTATAACGTGTTTATGCCGTTCTGCATTGTTTGGAGGAGTTCTACAAAGCCCCTGTGAAATGAATTATTAATATAGTTAGTAGAGTGGAGAGAGAGCAGGAAAGTTGGCTTCAAAGAAAGTCTTTCCGAGAAGTTGAAAACCTCTTGTACGATATTACCTGCCGTACACACCAATGAACCGATATAATGAACAAAGCACCAATCTTCACTTCGGCCTTTCACATGAAAATGGTTTCGCATTTGCTATTCATGTATGTATACAGGGAGAGAGCGAGCGACTTCGGAATCCTTTAGACATTCCAGGGTAACCTCCTTCACTTTGACCAGAGTTTAACTCCTGCCCTTTCCTGGCTTTCAACTTGACATTAAAGGGACGCGTTTTGAGATTTTCGTAAAAGTAAGTCTTTGCTTCAGACAGACATGAACATGAACAGATGTCTGTTGCTTTTCTTTTTCCCTTGTTAAAACCTTAAAAATACTTAGGTAAAAAGCCTCTAAAACATTCTAATTAGGCACTAAAAATGTGAACGAAACTAATATTAACAATGTAGGTGCTATATACCGGTAATTTATTTATAAATTGTAAATATTTTCATATATTTTGCTGTGCTGGATTTTTAACTATGCAGCTGGGTTTTAATGCCACTTCTTTCAACACATTTTATCAACAGTAATCTCACTAGAGGTTTTGATTTATCTAGAGAAAATCAAAGCTCGATTGGGACTTAATTGACTATTACACGATTAGAAGAAATTATATACAGATTAGAAGTAATGAAGTACTCCAGTACAATAAAATATTGACGTACGAAAATACAACTGTCTTCAAAAGTTTTATTGTACCATCTCAACATTACAAATATTACGTTAGATGGCAGTAGTGTGTTATGATTAGCTGTTTTCTTGTTATCAGTTGTGCCAACTATGGACTCTTCATTGAACTCTGTGGACGGTTACTAGTCAAGAAGGCTTTGTTCATTCAGTTTCATTTTTATTAAAACAGTTGCATTCCACTTCAGTTATCTGGATCCCAGTAATCAACGTCACTTGACAGATGATTTTCAATAAATCTTAGTATTAAACAATGTCTGATACCTGACTATCCATGATATCATATAGCAGAAGCTATAACATAACCTAAATAATATAAACAAGTGTTAGAAAAGTTTTAATTAGGGATATGAAATAAACAAGACAAGTTTTAATTAAGGACGATGAAATAAAAAGTAAACATGAATAATTTTAAAAGGAACAATTATTGAAAGTACAATTTTTAAATTTGAATGTTTTAGTGGTTGGTGTTTCAGTTGATTTTATATTGGACGTGTGCGTAAAAGAAGTGGAACTCGTTGATGTGTACATGGTGTATTCCTCAACTTATTCAGGATTTCCGAATGGTGCTCTTCATTTATTTGTAAATAGGGTTTCAGGGAAGATGCAGAGCTATGACCAATGATCTTTATTAATTCTTGTTCTTGAATGCTAATGCGAGTCATATTTGAAACTGCTGAGCATCGACTGGAGTGGTTTGTAATTTTATGTTTTTTAACGTCCAGACCAGTGCAGTTTGAAATGTTGGCAAACAAAGAAACAAATGCTAGGGACGCGATAAAATTGTGCGATAAGCAGCCATGATTGGTTGAAAGATGTCCTTTCGTACCGTTTTATTGGTCAAAAGTTGTGTGACGTAGTAAAAGTGTAATAGGTATCGTAATCATTACCAAATTGTAGTAAACTCAGCAAATGCCGGATCGACATACATAACAGACCACAGGAAGCCTTCAAGAGACCGTCTGTGTCATCCCTGCTTCGATCCACATTGGCCACACACGCCCGCCGCAAGTGAGAAATGTTTAATGTTAGTCGCTGATTACAGCTGAATTGAAAATATGCGGCAGAGCCCACAGAGTTAACCATTAAATTACTCATGCTAGTCTATGTTCAAAATTTCTCCATCCCTGGGTTTCTATTACATTTCGTTAAGGACATTATTTTCGTACGTCAATTAATATTTTATTGTATTAGAGTACTTTATTTCTTGTTACATCAGCTTCTTGTCTATGCGGATGACGTGAATATGTTAGGAGAAAATACACAAATGATTAGGGAAAACACGGAAATTTTACTTGAAGCAAGTAAAGCGATCGGTTTGGAAGTAAATCCCGAAAAGACAAAGTATATGATTATGTCTCGTGACCAGAATATTGTACGAAATGGAAATAAAAAAATTGGAGATTTATCCTTCGAAGAGGTGGAAAAATTCAAATATCTTGGAGCAACAGTAACAAATATAAATGACACTCGGGAGGAAATTAAACGCAGAATAAATATGGGAAATGCGTGTTATTATTCGGTTGAGAAGCTCTTATCATCCAGTCTGCTGTCAAAAAATCTGAAAGTTAGAATTTATAAAATAGTTATATTACCGGTTCTTCTGTATGGTTGTGAAACTTGGACTCTCACTCTGAGAGAGGAACATAGGTTAAGGGTGTTTGAGAATGAGGTGCTTAGGAAAATATTTGGGGCTAAGCGGGATAAAGTTACAGGAGAATGGAGAAAGTTACACAACACAGAACTGCACGCATTGTATTGTTCACCTGACATAATTAGGAACATTAACTCCAGACGTTTGAGATGGGCAGGGCATGTAGCACGTATGGGCGAATCCAGAAATGCATATAGAGTGTTAGTTGGGAGACCGGAGGGGAAAAAGACCTTTAGGGAGGCCGAGACGTAGATGGGAGGATAATATTAAAAAAGGATTTGAGAGAAGTGGGGTATGATGATAGAGACTGGATTAATCTTGCACAGGATAGGGACCGCTGCCGGGCTTATGTGAGGGCGGCAATGAACCTTCGGGTTCCTTAAAAGCCATTTGTAAGTAAGTAATCTTTATATAGACTACGTTCTTCTAATCGTGTAATAGTCAATTAAATCCCACTCGAGTTTTCATTTTCTCTAGATAAATCAAAACCTCTAGTGAGATTACAGTAGAAAAATATTTGAAAATTTTCATATTTAAATTTTTATCTGCTTTGAGTTAAGATATCCCACGAAATGGAGAAAAACCTCTTTCAGTCTATATCTTATCACAAGTCCTGAAACTCGTTTGATAAAATTACCGGCCAAAATAGGGTCAGTAAGGGTTTCATGCCAGCCACCAGCCACACGTTGAGATTCTCCAAAATATTCGGTCTGACCGTTGAAATACCGACCGGATGGCAAACTTAGCCATATAGGACCACAGATGAGAAACACACACGCGGTCCATCAGGAAGCCAGATGACTCCCCATTTCCTTTGCCGGAAATCTAACTCGGTACTTCTTGAATTCTTGATTTGCAGCCACTCCGCTACCACTGTTCCGCAGCGGCGGCTGAGCCCTCTGTTGGATATCGATTCAGTGTTTAACGTCTAGATTCATGATACGTCGGTAAAATTACTTTGGATGAAAGGGTTAAGATATGTAATGACTGATGCGGGGCGACATGTTAATGTGGTGTTGAAGTTGGTAAAATATAGAGTCTGTAGACAGCATCCTGTAACACCGTTTGTCTTTGTCACAGAGGGAATTCAAGAGGTTCGCTCAAGCGCAAGGAGTGCTCTCCGCAAAACACGAGTGAGTACAGTCAGGGCACGGAGCTGGTGTACACAAGCTAATGAAGGTAATGGCGATCCGTTAAACTAGCGGTGCGTGCGTTACTTGTTAGCTGTTAGCTTGGAAACAGAAATTGCAAAAGTCGCACAGTGGTCCGAATCGCTGAATACCCGGATAGAAATCGATTTTTCAATTTTACCAAAAGATTTTCCTAGAATAGTTACTTACGATACAAGTTTGTGAAGCGGGTAGTATTTTGACAGGAGTGTAAGTTTAAGAAACGAGGCTTGCCGAGTTTCTCAAATAGAATGGATCGGGGGAAGTTTCCTGACTTTGTCTTTGATTGAAAATTTAAGATACTGTTAATTTACTTTTGAATTTCATATTGAAATTTCAAAGTCTAGAAGGTATTTTGAAGCTATGTTATTGGTACAAAACAGAAAACATTAAATACCTTTTTATAGATACAGGTTTTCTTCTTGCCTGCACTGTAGGCATCTTTCCCCGATAGTTGGGTAAGATGGCAAATGCAATTAACACATTTACTGATATCTGTATTTTATCTGAACTTGGTTTGATACATGTATATAACAAAAATGACTTAATCTAAAGCTCATGAACACTTTTTCATTCGATGAAAGAGTAATGGAACGGAGAAAAATTCTCTCCGGCGCCGGGATTTGAACCTGGGTTTTCATCTCTACGTGCTGACGCTTTATCCACTAAGCCACACCGGATTCCACCCCGGCGTCGGACAGAATCGTCTCAGTTTTAAGTTCAACTCTTGGGTTCCCTCTAATGGCCGCCGTCTGCACTACGTCATAGATATCTATGAACCTAGGACCGAAGTCCACACATGTGCTGAGGTGCACTCGTAATGAGTGACTAGTTGGCCGGGATCCGACGGAATAAGCGCCGTCTTAAATCACGAAGTGATTTACGCATATCATATATATTATTTTAATGTACCCCGAAGTACATATGATATTTCTATGCAGATATTCTGCGTCATCATACGATGAAAGAGTAATGGAACGGAGAAAAATTCTCTCCGACGCCGGGATTTGAACCCGGGTTTTCATCTCTACGTGCTGACGCTTTATCCACTAAGTCACACCGGATTCCACCCCGGCGTCGGACAGAATCGTCTCAGTTTTAAGTTCCAACTCTTGGGTTGTCTCTAGTGGCCGCCCTCTGCACTACGTCATAGATATCTATGAACCTAGGACAGAAATAAGCATCTTGCCCCGATAGTCATCTCCCCCCGATTCACTCTACACACGAATGTGTACCATACAATGATTTTTCTTCGATAGCCTCAAATTACCTCTTACTTCACTCACTGGTGTTATTACTTCACGCACACTACGCTCACTTCACGCACTGGTGTTAAAAAGGCTCACTTCACACACACTGCTAACAGTGCGTGAAATTGCACTTCACGCATTCTCGTAGAAAATAGCAATTTATGTAACTCGTGTAGAATCTTGGTAATTACTCGTATAGAACGAGCGACGCTCACGCACTAATTTTCACGAGTGTTTATAATGAAGATTATATACACGTGTTACATACAGGACCTTCATTTCAAAACTTCCTAGTCTAAATAACTAATTATTTAAATTTAATCCAATTTAAACAAAATACACGTCAATTTAGATATTGAGGGGGAAGTCTGAAACCAGGCTTAATTGCATTTTAGATTTCACCCCCAACCTCCAGCCACTTTCAAATTTCAAATGGTACCCCTATATTTTTATACTTAAATATCAAAGAGCATTCAATTGTTTATACACCTCATTCATTTGTTTTCGCATCTTTTGTTTTCTATCGTCGCCTGGAAACCTGTATTTTTGTTATTATCAGTTGATTGTAGGATGAAAAGACAGCTTATTTCGTATAATTCCCTAAATTTAATCAATAAGGATGATTTATGTTCTCTCTTGAAGGGTATACACATTTTAAAATAATTTAATACACAAACACAACTATTACATGAAAATGCTCAATAAGTTTTTGTAACTTTATTCTCTTCGGCTCTAGTCAACAATAACAACAATTCAGGTTGCCAGGCGACGATAGAAAACAAAAGATGCGATAACAAATGAATGAGGTGTATAAACAATTGAATGCTCTTTCATATTTAAATATAAACATACGAGTATAGCAGTGTCATTTGAAATGTCAAAGTGAGGGAGGGTGGGGGGTGAAATTTAAAATACAATTTACCTCATGACCAAGGTGTAGGTCTTCATCGAGCGGGACATGGAACATCCTTAAGCACTACAACCCAAGTAAGCGTTTTTTGGCGTTGATCTAGCCCTCACTAGGTATAGAGAGGGTAACTTGGGAATTTCTGTAACTTAAAATGTAATCCGTTATTTATTTTTTTTATCCAATGCCACCAGGTTGTCTTTTCGACATTTCTGGTCTTCTCTCCTGGCTGTGGCTTAATTGTAACCCACTTCTGAGGTTGGGGCACCTGGAAGGCGGAGTTACATTACCCCGATGATGTGATAGGATGATTATGATAATGTAGTGCCAGACCATGGACGAACACAGGAATAATCCCCTTGAAGGAAAAATTCCTGTGCTCTAACCGGGAATCGAACCCGGGACCTCGTGAACTATAGCCAGAAGCTCTGACCACTAGACCATGAGGCTGGTCGATGTAATCCGTTTTTGTTCTCCTTATCTTCGTTTTGTTTTCCTTATCATCCTCTAGTTCTCCTCGTATTTCTCATCTTCTCCTTGCATTACCCTTGTTCTCTTTGTCTTTCCCTTTTTCTCTGTGTATTACTTTTATTTTCTTTGTATGCCCCATGTTCTCCCTCTATTCCCCTTCTCGCCTTCCACTAGTATTCCCCATGTTCTCCTTGTCTTTCCCTTGTTCTACTTATATATGTTCCTTGTTCTTAGTGTATAACCCTTGTTAATCACCGGCGTAGCTCAATCGGCTAAGGCGCTTGCCTTCCGATCCGACGTTGCGCTCGGGCGCGGGTTTGATTCCTGCTTGGGCTGATTACCTGGTTTGGTTTCTCTGACGTTTTCCCCGAGCGTAAAGTCATGTCAGATAATCTATGGCGAGTCCTCGGCTTCATCTCGCCAAATGCCATAACATACAGTAGAGCATCGATTATCCGAAATAATTGGGAATGGGGGGTGTTCGGATAACTGATTTTTCGGATAACCGATCATTTACGAAAACAAATTGTACCGTGTCATAGGAGCAGTATGAAACAAACACACACTGATATTAAACACAAAACTGTACATATAATATATAATTATTTTGTATCACACGTCTTACAAATAACACAGAGAACTGACTAGCCTAGTTTGACAAGTTCAAAATAGTCATTAAAGTAGCCTATAGTTTAGTAAAAGAAGTCCTTTTTTTTTTTCTTTCTTTCTTTTTCTTCAGAGATGAGACTCGTTTCTTTGCCGCTAAATCTCGCAAACAGCGCTAGCAAAACTTCTACATGGCGGACGCGCAAATTTGAATTTGCCGACTGGAACGCTTTGTATATACGTATTTATTCACACTGCAATGGGTATATACCCGGTGGCAGTGATAACTAATTACACACATACCAATAATTAATACAAATAATTAATACTAACAATAATTAATAATAATAATAATAATAATAATAGGCAATATCCTAAATTAAATGAAGCACGATCACTTAAAATAACATTTAAAATAAATCTAATTTGTATCTTAAATCTAAGTTCGAACTAAAACCCACGAGTATGATATGTTCATATCTGCACAAGTACCTTTCCACATTACACTCATTTCGCTGTCAACTCACTCACTGCACTGGAACTACGACACATTTCACTGATTCTATCCTGATTTCACTAACACTTCAAAAACATTTCACTGTTCAAATACTTTGCACTGCCACTATAAACTATAAAGCTTCCCTGACAGGAACACGTTTCACTGACACAACACACTTCACTAACACAACACACTTCACTGACACAACACACTTCACTGACACAACATAATTCTTCACTGATACAATACTTCAATAACAAAATATCATTTACATCCTTTACATACTGTGTATAATTATCGTCTATTAGTGAAGTCCTTAAGCCTATTTTTAAATACGTTTTTGGTTGTTGGTAAAGCCTTTAGTAAGTCTGCAGGTAAAGCATTCCATTCCCTGATAGTACGATTGAGAAAAGAAAACTTTCCAGTGTCCGTCCTCTGTCTTCTTTCCCTCAATTTATATGAGTGGTTGTTCCTTGAAGAGTAATTTGGCGGCTGCAACCTATTTTTTATTTCTCTCCAGGCAGGCTCACCTCTGTATATTTTGAACAGTGCGCATAATCTAATTCGCGTTCTCCTGTCCTTGAGTGTGTCCCATTCGGTTTCGGTTAACCATTGTTTCGGTTGATCGGTATTGGGATAATCGATGCTCTACTGTAGTAGTTTTACAACGTCGTTAAATAACCAACTTAATAATAATTACTCTTGTTCTGTTTGTATTCCACTTCTCCTTATATTTCCGTTGTTATCTTTATATTACACATGTTATCCTTGTATTCCCTTTGTTATCCTTGTTGTCATTGTATTCCTATTCGTATCCTTGCATTACCTTGTTCTCCTTGTCTTCTCCTTGTTCTCCTTGTACTTCCCGTCCTGCTTGTATCCCCCTTAATTTCCTTGAATTATCTTTTGCTATAAAACTCCATGTCTACGGATTTAAAAAATGTGATTGCGAATGAGTGTTGGTGAAATGAAGCGAAAAAACGAAAGAACAACGAGAAAATCCCTCACAACACTGGCCAATTTCTCCACAAAATATACTCCGATGAAAGAGTAATGGAACGGAGAAAAATTCTCTCCGGCGCCGGGATTTGAACCCGGGTTAGTGGATAAAGCGTCAGCACGTAGAGCTGAAAACCCGGGTTCAAATCCCGGCGCCGGAGAGAATTTTTCTCCGTTCCATTACTCTTTCATCGTATGATGACGCAGAATATCTGCATGGAAATATCATATGTACTTCGGTACATTAAAATAATATATATGATATGCGTAAATCACTTTGTGATTTAAGACGGCGCTTATTCCGTCGGATCCCGGCCAACTAGTCACTCATTACGAGTGCACCTCAGCACATGTGTAGACTTAGGTCCTAGGTTCATAGATATCTATGACGTAGTGCAGAGGGCGGCCACTAGAGGGAACCCAAGAGTTGGAACTTAAAACTGAGACGATTCTTCCGACGCCGGGGTGGAATCCGGTGTGGCTTAGTGGATAAAGCGTCAGCACGTAGAGCTGAAAACCCGGGTTCAAATCCCGGCGCCGGAGAGAATTTTTCTCCGTTCCATTACTCTTTCATCGTATGATGACGCAGAATATCTGCATGGAAATATATGTACTTCGGTACATTATAATAATATATAAGCGTCGGGATTTGAACTTAGGTCCACGGTAGTAAGCGCTCTATCAACTACGCTACAAGGTGGCATCGCGTGGTATCCATAAGAATAACGTTTCCTCTGATCATAATATTTGGGGCCGGAAAACATGGGATCCGCCACTGAGCGCGCACAGAGGAAATCCCCAGCATTGCCGTCGGTCCGTGTTTTCCCCCACCTCTTTTCATCATCTCACGTTGTTCCTCTGTCGACGTTGAGTCGAGGGGGTTGCATGTCGTAGGCGCGGGGATATAGTGCGACAAGGGATCTCGGCGCAGAGGCATGTACACCGCTGTTGGACCGAATTCATCATTGGATTAACATCACACGCCCTGCCGGCACAAGTTGGGCAAAAGAAGCCGGAATCTTCTTCCCTCATCGCATACCACTAATTCCAGGTTCTTGGTCGCAGGCTTGCACGCCGCGAAATGGATGTTCCACACAATAATGGAGTCTCATTACTAGACATTCTTTTTTTTTTTCTTTTATTTCTGGTTTTCCTACTGTTCTTTTCCATTTCGTTTTCCTCTTGTCGTTCATTCATTATCTTTTCGGTATCTTTCTTTCTGTCGATTTTTCTTTCTTTCTTCCTTCCTTTCCCTCCATGTTTCCATGTCTTTCGTTTAACACTCTTTTTCTATTTTCATTCAGTCAAAATACAACTTCTTGAAAGTGTACCATACAATGTTTTTTCTTCGATAGCCTCAAATTATTTCTTCACGCACTGGTGTTATTACTTCACGCACACTACGCTCACTTCACGCACGAGGTACCATACCCTCCTTCTTTGCCAACAAATGTAAAAACCTGGGCCTAACACACAGCATTGTGAAGGAAATAGCCATTAGTGCCCTCAAAGGATCAGTTCAGATATTGAGAAATCATTTGTATGGGAGTGATAATGGAAATTTCAAGTTATCTTAACTGATGGCTGTTGATTGGTTTAGATATCAATGCCAATCAATCCGTACTATTTTTTTTCTCGCGGTATATGGCATTCAAATCATTCTAACATATCTGATGATATCCCCCCCCCTTTCTTAACTGTGAATGAGCACAAACGCTTCTTAGGTGTAAATTTTTCTGACATTTTGCATTTTCGATTCCCTAACCGTTTCAAATGTATATCATTTTACCTTTTAGGTGTGTTTCCAAATTATATGTAATACGCTTTGTCAAATCTGGCAACCTTTTTATAAGGGAAGGTAAATTTATTATTATTATCATCATTCCTTCGTGTTTTCTATGGTTCATTCTTTCTCTTAACTTGAAATGTTTATGCTCTTGACATTCCAGAAATCTGGCCATATTTTCTGTTAATACTGTGACGTCATTGAGGACTGAATATGGTAAACGATTAAAGTTCGCAAACAAAAAGTGTGGGAATCTTCCCAAACAATATTTTCCTATAATTCTGGCATTTCCACTTATTTTATTAAGGTGCATATTAACTTTTTGCACTAAAATAATATATACTGTGTACTGTAGGATTAGGCTAGACGAATATTGTTATAGAAAAATAATGAGCATTAGTGATAAGTACTCGTAAGTTATATACTAAGACTTTTTCTACGAAATTTTGTTATTTTTACTTTTCGAAACCTTTATTTTACGTTTTTACAATATTCGATACATAAAAGAAACAATACTAGGTATAAAAATTCTGTACCTGTTACTTTAAAAAAACGACAGAAACTTTTTAAAACCAAACACTACAAAATTTGAATAAAAGGATGTAAGAAAAACTGTTTTTTTTTTTTAATTTGCAACTCTGACCATTTGAGTAAAGAATGTAAGAAAAACTGATTTTTTTAATCAATCACAATAAAATAAGAACAAACCGACGCCATTTTCAACTAAGCCTAACAGAGGCACTTTCAGCGATCTTCAGCGTCAGTCATCATTAGGGAAACATTACAACAAAATTTATAACTAAACCAAATGGATCTGACACTTTCCACCAGGTTACAAAGCACGACACATACTAGTCTTCGATGGAAAGAAACGGAAATTTAGATTTGTGACACCTCTATCGTTTACCATATTCAGTCCTCAATTACAATAGGCCTTAGATAACTCAAATTATAATGCATTTGAAACAAAGTAGTTTCCAATTCAGTCAATCGTGATAAAACATAAAAGAGAAACAAATATATTGACATTATAATGAATTAATTTTTATTCGTACACAAATCGGGGTGATTAAAAATGCTGGGAGTATAAAGACTGAAATACTTTATTTAACATAGTGTAATTCTAAAGTAGGCTAGAGCTAACTTTGATATTATTTTCCACATTAATCCATTTCACTGTAATGACGTATTATTATTCATTATATTATTTTGAGACAGCTAATTGCGTCATATTGATGTCTGAATAATTTGACTACCAATTACTTTGTTGTCTCGAGACGGCCTCATGGAATGAGGAAGCGATAACAAAGTAGTCAACGATAAGGCTCCGCTCTGTTACATTTAAATGCGGGGAGTATAAGGACGAAAATGAAAATAAATATCAAAATTTCATTTGAAATCTCGGAGTTATTTACAATGCCAATCATGCTCACAATAACAATCACGAACAGCATTAACGCTTCGTGTAATTTGAAGAGTCAGTGAATCCCCATTGCTTTTTTCTTCCTCAGTTTACTATTTATTTATGTATTCACTCATTTATTTATTTAGCGATTTGGTTAGAACATTAGTTTGTTAATTCTTTGGTGTTTTCTTATTAATTTTATTTAATAAGCTTAGGATTTGACTTTGCTTGACTTGGATTTTCGAGAAATGAACACGAGACGAATCTTTTCACTTCATTTACATTGGCCCTTTGTGCACCCTATATTCTTTGATGGGCGATCATAAGAGTACAAGTCAAAAAACCTTATTTTACAGGAGAGCAAAAAAACTGTTTAACATCTTACATGATTTTGAAGATACTGTTATGTGCATCAGAGAATGCAGCATTCTACAGCAGGTTTTGACTTGTTCTCTTTTTACCAGACATAGATATCGAGCTGATGATTACAAAACTGTACATACCTCAATTTCGCCAAAAATTGACTTGTACTCTTATGATCGCCCATCAAAGATATATAGTAACAGTCAAGTGCGACATGTAGCCTTAGTATCATTCATGAATCCGTTTCTGACAGGTGGTCCATCCTGCCAAAGCCCTGATAGCCAGGTTTCATCCCTCGACAAATACCAGATAAGTTCTAGGGCTTGGCGCCCCGAGCTCTTCCTATATGAGCGTCGGAAGCTCGTACTACCCTTAGACCTCTATAGCCTATTTTTGGCTATTAAAAATGATTGATGAAATGAGAGAAGGTGAAGAGTGTTGCTGGAATGAAAGAGAAAACGGGAGTACCCCGAGAAAAAACCTCTGCAACGTCTGATTTGTCCAGTACATATTTCATGAGCATACGGCTAAGGTTCGAACTCAGGCCGCTTGAATTGATGATCAGTACGCTAGCGCCGAGCAATAGGCAAGTAACTTTGGGTTTAAATAGCCCCAAAATATCCACTGCTATAGTCGATCTTTGATGACAGTTTTTTATAATATACAATGTGCCCAGTTTGTCTGTCTTGAGAGCATATTCCAGCCTAAGTTCCGTTTTATTCACTGGCAGGTTTATTTATGGCATGTTTCGAATCGGAGTCATTGATAGTTCTCTTCCAGAATGTTTTGTGACAGCCGGTGATTGATTTGCTTCACCGACTCATCATTTCGAACAATTTCAAGTCCACGATGATGGCTGCGATAAATTTTCGATTGACAGACAGTGCAGCATATCCATTAGTCATCCTGGAAATGTTTTCGTGGTCTTCAGGCAGCGCTTTCAATCATACCACTTCCTCGGGTAAATTTTTATATTAGACCGGTTTAGAAAAAGAGAAAGGAAACAAACCGTGTAGAACTGTCGCCCGTGTGAATATCTTTTGAGCCCCCCCCCCCCCCAGTATAATTTAGAAACTCGTGAATCGTTCTGACGAGTGTTGATATCTATACTAATAATAAATCTGTAGCCGAAATTTTTCTGGTAATTTTCGATTTTCCAAAAATAATTGGTCCTAACATATATAATTAACCACCCTGAAACCGAAAATCGCTTTTTTGAAATTTTTGTTTGTATGTCTGTCTGTATGTTTGTTACCTTTTCACGCGATAATGGCTGAACCGATTTCGATGAAAATTGGAATATAAATTAAGTTTGTTGTATCTTAGATTATAGGCTATATGGCATTCAAAATACGTTATTTAAAAGGGGGGTTATAAGGGGGCCTGAATTAAATAAATCGAAATATCTCGCTTATTTTTTATTTTTGTGAAATATGTTACATAACAAAAGTTTTTTAAAAATGATTTCTGATAAGTTTTATTCTCTGAAAAATTTTGATAGGACTGATATTTAATGAGATAAATGAGTTATAAAATTAAAATAACTGCCATCTAAGGCGGTGTATTGAAATAAAAAACAAATGACTTCGTCTATAAGGGCCTTGGACACAACAATCGAAAGCTATGAAACATAGCGTACAGACAATGTTTCTGTGTTTGTATGAAGTAATATCAGAAGCTAAATTAACCGATTTGTATAATTAATTATTATTTCATCATTGGAAAGTGTAGTTTCTCTGGATGGACATAATGCTATAATGTTATTACAGTAACTTGTGAGTGAATTGAGGACAGGTAAGATTAAAATAGCTTCTTATGCACAGAAAAACTTGATAGGTTATTCTGTATATTCATTTCCTGTATTTCTTATAATAATGTTTATGAACATATTCATTTTTATCTCAGAGAATTAACGAACAACGAGAGTGTATTGATTTAGTATACAGTAATAGTACGTTAGCTTAGCAATCCATTATTTTATAATTCAAATTTTAACTATGCTCAATTGAATCGTGTTAAAATACATATGCAATAAATGCAATGCAAAAAAAAATTGGGTAATGAGCCAAGCAGATTATGTTGCGCTGTTGTAAAAGTTGTTCCTCCTGGGATTCAAGAGCTCCCACAACAAATTAAAAACTTTCTAATTCGAGTACATCCGTTATCAACACACTTTTCATAATATAATATAATATAAACATAATAATAAATCTGTAGCCAACATTTTTCTGTTAATTTTCGCTTTTCCAAAAATAATTGGTAATAACAATTAAGAAACATGTTAAAGGAATTGTCATTGCACCAAATGAGTGTCTCTGGATCAAAATGATCGCATTTTAATATTTTAAATACAATTTAAATTAAGTAACATATTAAACGATTTATCCTTCTATCAAACACGAATGTTCCCTGGATCAAATGTCCTATTTTAATTATATAATTATATTTATTTCTAACGGGTGCAGCGGAGCGCACGGGTACGGCTAGTGCATAATATTACTGTGTCAGGTTCGGATTTTTAAAGCTAGATACTGATTCATCACAGATTATCAAACTTGATGGAAAGTCTATATCATGACCAAAAATATTAAGGTGTAACCTATATAGGTATTGTGTTTCCATCAGTCGAACGACATACATGAAACCAGTTCAGTTCAGGCTATTTCAATTCGCAATATAAACAAACCACCACCTGAGGCACCGTGGCATCTCAGAGCACTGGGTTACGACGATCACGGACCCGGCTTCAAGTCCCGGTGGTGGCGGAGTTAAATTTGTGGTGGATAAAGCCAAAATTATGATGGTTTTTCTCGGGTTACTCTCGTTTTTCCATCGTCATTCCACCGACATATTCCACAATACCCCTTTTATTGTCATCTTCGTCTCGAAAAAATAGGGTAACTCCTGTGTTTACATGCCGCTGAATCAGCCGTCTGCCATGGTGGGTGTTTCTCGCGGTTTGTCCGAAGATTGGTAGATGGAAATGGTGGTTAATTCTAGACAATATCGCTACATGTCGCTGCCAGGTCCTCTCACCCTGGAAAGACCAACAATATAAAACCTTTTTAAATGTCTTGAGCAATTTGGGGCTGCACATCAAGACATTTTGAAAACTTATTTTATGTAATATATAGGTATTAACACAAATTCCTTTCACAATCCAATGTAAACAAACCGAATAGATGGCGCAAATATGGCGGGGTGCGACGACCTGATTTTATCGACGGACCTTGATTCTAGACGACTCATAGATCTGCATAATGGGCACCGAAGCCTTCTGCGATATCACCACTGAGAGGGATACGACGACTCTTGTAGATCTCAAAACTATGGCGGACTACCACCAAAGGTTTAGTACTACTGGATTGGTGTCATGGGCGACGACAATTGAAATGAAAAGAAATTTCCGGCAACATACAGTAAATAAACTTCGAACGTTGGAAAGCAATGTGATTGGTGCGGGAGCACTTAAAGGCCTCTCTGTCTTGTTTGCACTATTGAAGCCATTTGAAAACAATGCGATTGGTCTTTTTTGCGCTAACATAATATAAAATTCGACGTTGGAAAACAGTGTGATTGCTGCGGGAGAACTTGAAAACCTGTCGGAATGCTTTGCGCCATTGGGAAAGAATTGGCGCAGGAGAACTTAAGGGTATATGTACGTGATCGACCACAAATATTATTAGAAAATGCAGGCTCTAAATTTCTAAAATTTTATAAGAAAATTAACTCACAATTGGACAAAAATTACAAGATACCAGAACAAGACTTATTAGAACTTAAATATCTAATAAAAGTATAGAAAAGGTTACTAATAATATTTTTCAACCCAGTTTTATCAAAGTACGAACAAAAAAAAAAAATTCTGCAGTTACATCATTTGGTAACCATAACATTGTTATGATCTCTCTGACATTTTTAATGTTTTTCTGCGTGTAATAAACACTTATTTCTGAAAAGTAGACTACTCTCAGACATGTGCAGTAGTTTATTTGTCTTATAAAATAAGTTATATTAAAATGTACATAATGTTTTGTGGCCTAATTTTTCTATGTCCAAAGAAATGGGCATTATTGTAGTTACCATTTGCATAAATGCATGTTAAATCAGTTTACAACATTTCATAATTCTATCTCTCTTGTTGTGGAGTTATGAAATAATATGTGTGAAAATTTTCAAATTTTGGAAAATTTAACTTAAAGTAAAAAGTGAATTCTAAACCTATTATTAGTAACTTTTTTATACTTTTATCAGATATTTAAGTTCTAATAAGTCTTGTTCTGTTGCCTTGTAATTTTTATCCAATTGTGAATTAATTTCCTTATAAAGTTTTAGAAATTTAGAGCCTGCTTTTTCAGATAATAGCCTATTTGTGGTCGTTCACGTACATATACCCTTAAAGGCCTGTCGGCCTTCTTTGTACTATTGGAACTATTAGAAAACAATGTGATTGGCCCAGTAGAACTTAAAGATCTGTCGGCTTCTTTGCGCTATTGGAAAATAGTGTGATTGGCGCGGGAGAACTTAAAGACCTGTCGGCCTTCTTTGCGCTTTTGGAACTATTGGAAAACAATGTGATTGGCGCGGAAGAACTTATAGGCTTCTTGGCTTTTTAGCACTAACATATAATATATCAACTTCGACCATTGGAAAATAATGTTATTGGCGCGGGAGAACTTAAGGGCCGGTCTTCTTTGCGCTAAACTCAAAGCATGCCTCTTATCGCCGAGGATAACAATACAATAACATACGGATACGGCTGCAGAGAACGTGTAGTGTGGGTGATAGTGAGCCCAGCTTAGCCAGACAACACAATCGGCAACCTACTCACTTCTATCACGCTTACACAAAACCCATTTATATTGAAGGGCTTGAGATGTTATCGTGTCCCTCCCAATAAGCACCGTCTATACCTCTAAAACAGCACATACGTTCTCTAGCTATCTGGTGACAACTTGTTTCGTTAGGGATCAACTCCTCCTGGCCCACTCTAGTAATATAAGATGTGCTTGTCAGCCCTCAACTGGTTCCAGTACACATGTACACTACTCAACTACGCCCGACACTTCACATAAGATACGTAGTTGGCTGCATGTATCCGCTTCTGAGTGTTGGAGTCAAATGTGTTAAATGTGTACAGTAGGACAGCTTCAAATACTTGGGATGTACTTAAGCAATAACATGAGCTGCTGCCATGAAGTGAAAAGGAGGATAGCAATGGCAAAAGAAGCTTTTAATAGAAAGAAGAATATCTTCTGCGGACATGTGGAAAAAGAATGAAGGGAGTGACTAGTGAAGTGCTTTGTGTGTAGTGTAATATTGCATGGACATTACAACGACGTGAAGAGAAACGACTAGAAGCATTTGAAATGTAAATATGGAGAAGAACGGAGCGTGTGAAATGGACAGACAGAATAAGAAATAAAGCTTTTCTAGAGAGAGTGGGCGAAAAAAAAAATACTGAAACTGATCAGGAAGAGGAGAAGGAATTGACTATCACTGGCTTAGGAGAAACTGCCCACTGAAGGATGCATTGTAAGACAAGGTGAACGGAAGAAAAAGTCTGGGCAAAAGAGTTAGGTATTAGACAACATTAAGATAATGTGGATCATATGCGGAGATTAAGAAGAAGGCGGAAAATAGAGAAGATAGGAGGAAGCTGGGTTTGCTGTGGAGGACCTGCCCTTGGGCAGAAATATGAACTAATGAATACCGGTATACAATATTTTATGAAGCTTGCACCGTGAAGAGGACTTTTTCGTCTGTCTATGAGACCAAGAGGGGAACATCCCTATGCACTGCGACCTGAAGTCTATTGTGCGCCTCTGGGATGAGTTGCAAGTCCACCAACCACTCCTACGTCGAACCGACCCAACCACTAACATCCTGACACTAGTCCTGCCATCCTTCCAAATCCGTGTACCATTCCACGCTAACAGCCCCCCCACATTTCCCACTCAAACGGTCTGAGGTGTAAGCCAGAATGATAAGGAAAGGATGATAGGGGAGGAAAGGAATTGGCGAGAAAGAATGGGGTTCCATACACCTGATAAAGTTACCTGATATTCATCCATAGGAATGAAGGAAAAACTCCGAAAACTTCACCCAGGCAACTCGTCCCAAGCGGGGAATCGAACCCCGGCCCGCTGGGTTCGGGAGCGAAGACGCTACCACGAGACCACAGCGGTGGACGTGAAGAGGATTTCTAAAAAAAAAAACTGTAGAAATTATCGAAATTTCACAATTCCACACACCACTCTCCGTGTCATCGATGCCTTGTGAAAGCCAGTCGCGAACCATTCTAGACACCCCATAGCCTACTTGATTTCCATTATTGTTATTCCTGGAATTGGCGATAGAAACAGAGTCGAGAGAAGGGCAGCAAGAAACAAACTAATGCGATTTGAGCAGTGGCGATGGACAGACGACTGGCTCCAACTGAGACGCAACTCTCCCCCAAGTTGTGCACGTGACCCGAAACTTGATCTCAACTTACCGCCCACCACCGCCCGTCACGCAGAGAGCAGCGTCCCGTCCTAGAACACGTCTCTATATCGATTCCAGTGGACCAGATATGCATTTTACAGACATCCTTCCACCGTAGAGACCGGACTTCGATTTCTCTCTGATCCTGTAAAATTTTAGTGCAGGATTAAAGTGGCATCCGCGCCATTAGCAGATCACCTGGTGCATCTCTTTGCGCGGTGTTCTATTGTGATACCTCCTGAGGTTATTTTCTATCAAGATGGGACTAGTAAGTATTTCTGGAAACATCCCATCGCTGCACTGTTTGTAGACATGGACAGCTGAGTGGCTACCTAATGTCGATGGAATTCATGATAGTGTGAGACGCAGCGTTTCTGAAACTTTTTTTAAATGGGGACCACTTTTTTAAGCCAGAACAGTTCCGCGGACCACCTTACTCTTGTTCCCTCCGAAAGTAAATTTATAATTTTTATAGCATATTTTAATATCAGTATACTTATATTTTAAATTAGAATTAATTAATTGAAATTAATTTAATTCAATTAATTTTATATTAGTATTAGCTAATTAAGTTAATGTTAATAGAAGAAAATTCAATTTCGTTTTTTTTAATTAATCAAGGGGATTAGAGTTTGGATAATCTTTAACTTATTAACTTAAAAAAATAATAAATAAATGTTGGTACTCACACAGCTTCTCAACTATTAGCAGTGCCTAAATGAAGTGTATCGTCACGTTCCTTTCTTTTCAAAGATCCGGACCGAAGTTTTTCAGTATGTATAATGGGCACTATTTAACAGAGACATAGGCAACTACTAGCGTGTACCACATAAGAAAGATTTAAAGTCGTAAATACATGAAAAGGTTCGGTACTTTGGTGCTCTGTAATGAATTCAGGTGGTCCCTGGCTGGGTTACAGGTGCAGCACCAGAAGTACAGGGAAAAGATGTCGAGAAACACCACGTTCATAGTGCTTTAAATCCCTCTTTTGTTGCTGAGAGTATAGTGGGAAGTCGATAGACGGGTAGGGTAAAAAACTTCATAAACGTCAGTACTAGGAGAAAAAGTAAAACGATTGCCATGTCTAATTTCCAGTCTCCGAAATTTTCAGCTATAATGTAATACGCAATTCGTTTGAATTTTATTTTTTCTTCTGTCTTTTTTGAAGGACCACAAGGGCAGACTTCGAGGACCACAGGTGGTCCGCGGACCATAATTTGAGAAACGCTGAGTTAGAGGACTCGGTTTCCCCCTCCCCAAGATTTTCTCCATATACCGTCGAGCGGGGTGACTTTGTGCCATGAGGGTGACTTTGTGCCATTCGCACATTTCATAAAAAAACGTGAGGAAGTAGTCTTTAAAACCGTCACAAGGTTTTAAAGACTACTAAACGTAAGGAAGTAGACTTTAAAACCTTGTCACGGTCTTAAAGAATACTTCCATACGTTTTTCGCGAATGGCACAAAGTCACCCCTCGCGACGGTAGTTGATCAGTTCAAGTAACACCACGTCTGAATGGATTCTGGAAGCACGAGTGTCGCTCTTTATCCCTAGACTATGCCTATAACTGTTGAATTTAGAAATATTCATCCTGCCTATGAAAATATAAATTAAATGCAACAAAATTGAAATATACAGGAAGTCAATGAGAAAAACTCAAGATTTCAACTAAAAATCGAGGCTCTTCTACGGAAGAAAAGCATAGATATTGTAATTAGCCTTTATTGTACAACGATAACTCTTCAAGGAATATATGTTAAACAAGTAAGATCCCTCAAGACCAATTTAAGGAGTAACAATACACATAAATTTCAAAATATGATAAAAAGGAGTCAGGAGGACACTG